>NW_024070208.1:35824602-35944167 GCF_014754425.2 Oryx dammah | reverse complement strand
GCACTAAGCGCGGGCGGCTGCGAGAGCCGGCGCACTAAGCGCGGGCGAGAGGACCTACCCATGGCCGAGGGGACCTACCCATGTCCGAGGTCAGGGGCAGTGGCCTAGAGTGACAAGCTGCGACGGCGCAGGAACGGCCGAGAGGAGCTACCCCGCGTCCGAGGTCAGTGGCGGCCGGGAGGAGCTACCCCGCATCCGAGGTCGGGGCAGCGTCTGGGAGGAGACACCCCGCGTCCGAGGTCAGGGCGGCGGCCGGGAGGAGCTACCCCGCGTCCGAGGCCAGTGGCGGCCGGGAGGAGACACCCCGCTTTCGAGGTCAGGGGTGGCTGGGAGGAGACACCCCACGTCCGAGGTCAGGGGCGGCGGGGAGAAGCCACCTCGCGCCCGAGGCCAGGGGCGGTGACCCTGAGGAGCCACCCCGAGCCCGAGGCTAGGGACGGCAGCTGGAAGGAGCCACCCATGCCCGAGGCCAGGGCCGCAGCCGGGAGGAGCAACCCAGGAGCGGTGGCTGCGCAGGCGCCGGAGGGCCTAGAGGAGCTATCCCACGTTGAAGGTCAGGAAAGGTGGCGGTAAGGAGATACCCCTCATCCAAGGTAAGGAGCAGCAGCTGTGCTTTGCTGGAGCAGCCGTGAAGAGATATCCCCCACGTCCAAGGTAAGAGAAACCAAGTAAGATGGTAGGTGTTGCAAGAGGGCATCAGAGGGCAGACACACTGAAACCATACTCACAGAAAACTAGTCAATCTAATCACACTAGGACCACAGCCTTGTCTAACTCAATGAAACCAAGCCATGCCTGCGGGGCAACCCAAGATGGGCGGGACATAGTGGAGAGGTCTGACAGAATGTGGTCCACTGGAGAAGGGAATGGCAAGCCACTTCAGTATTCTTGCCTTGAGAACCCCATGAACAGTATGAAAAGGCAATATGATAGGATACTAAAAGAGGAACTCCCCAGGTCATTAGGTGCCCAATATGCTACTGGAGATCAGAGGAGAAATAACTACAGAAAGAACGAAGGGATGGAGCCAAAGTAAAAACAATACCCAGTTGTGGATGTGACTGGTGATAGAAGCAAGATCTGAAGCTGTAAAGAGCAATATTGCATAGGAACCTGGAATGTCAGGTCCATGAATCATGGCAAATTGGAAGTGGTCAAACAAGAGATGGCAAGGGTGAACGTTGACAGTCTAGGAATCAGCGAACTAAAATGGACTGGAATGCGTGAATTTAACTCAGATGACCATTATATCTACTACTGTGGGCAGGAATCCCTCAGAAGAAATGGAGTAGCCATCATGGTCAACAAAAGAGTCCAAAATGCAGTACTTGGATGCAGTCTCAAAAATGACAGAATGATCTCTGTTCGTCTCCAAGGCAAACCATTCAGTATCACAGTTATCCAAGTCTATGCCCCAACCAGTAATGCTGAAGAAGCTGAAGTTGAACGGTTCTATGAAGACCTCCAAGACCTTTTAGAACTAACACCCAAAAAAGATGTCCTTTTCATTATAGGGGACTGCAATGCAAAAGTAGGAAGTCAAGAAACACCTGGAGTAACAGGCAAATTTGGCCTTGGAATGCGGAATCAAGCAGGGCAAAGACTAATAGAGTTTTGCCAAGAAAATGCACTGGTCATAGCAAACACCCTCTTCCAACAACACAAGAGAAGACTCTACACATGGACACCACCAGATGGTCAACACTGAAATCAGATTGATTATATTCTTTGCAGCCAAAGATGGAGAACCTCTATACAGTCAACAAAAACAAGACCAGGAGCTGACTGTGGCTCAGATCATGAACTCCGTATTACCAAATTCAGACTTGAAGAAAGTAGGGAAAACTGCTAGACTATTCAGGTATGACCTAAATCAAATCCCTTATGATTATACAGTGGAAGTGAGAAATAGATTTAAGGGACTAGATCTGATAGATAGAATGCCTGATGAACTATGGAATGAAGTTCATGACATTGTGCAGGAGACAGGGATCAAGACCATCCCCATGGAAAAGAAATGCAAAAAAGCAAAATGGCTGTCTGGGGAGGCTTTACAAATAGCTGTGAAAAGAAGAGAGGTGAAAAGCAAAGGAGAAAAGGAAAGATATAGGTATCTAAATGCAGAGTTCCAAAGAATAGCAAGAAGAGATAAGAAAGTCTTCTTCAACGATCAATGCAAAGAAATAGAGGAAAACAATAGATTGGGAAAGACTAGAGACCTCTTCAAGAAAATTACAGATACCAAGGGAACAATTTCATGCAAAGATGGGCTCGATAAAGGACAGAAATGGTATGGACCTAACAGAAGCAGAAGATATTAAGAAGAGGTGGCAAGAATACACAGAAGAACTGTACAAAAAAGATCTTCACGACCCAGATAGTCATGATGATGTGATCACTAATCTAGAACCAGACATCTTGGAATGTGAAGTTAAGTGGGCCTTAGAAAGCATCACTACGAACAAAGCTAGTGGAGGTGATGGAATTCCAGTGGAGCTATTTCAAATCCTGAAAGATGATGCTGTGAAAGTGCTGCACTCAATATGCCAGCACATTTGGAAAACTCAGCAGTGGCCACAGGACTGGAAAAGGTCAGTTTTCATTCCAATTCCAAAGAAGGGCAATGCCAATGAATGCTCAAACTACTGCACAATTGCAGTCATCTCACATGCTAGTAAAGTAATGCTCAAAATTCTCCAAGCCAGGCTTTAGCAATATGTAAACCATGAACTCCCTGACGTTCAAGCTGGTTTTAGAAAAGGCAGAGGAACCAGAGATCAAATTGCCAACATCCACTGGATCATGGAAAAAGCAAGAGAGTTCCAGAAAAACATCTATTTCTGCTTTATTGACTATGCCAAAGCCTTTGACTGTGTGGATCACAATAAACTGTGGAAAATTCTGAAAGAGATGGGAATACCAGACCACCTGACCTGCCTCTTGAGAAATCTATATGCAGGTCAGGAAGCAACAGTTAGTACTGGATATGGAACAACAGACTGGTTCCAAATAGGAAAAGGAGTACGTCAAGGCTGTATATTGTCACCCTGTTTATTTAACTTATATGCAGAGTACATCATGAGAAACGCTGGACTGGAAGAAACACAAGCTGGAATCAAGATTGCTGGGAGAAATATCAATAACCTCAGATATGCAGATGACACCACCCTTATGGCAGAAAGTGAAGAGGAACTAAAAAGCCTCTTGATGAAAGTGCAAGAGGAGAGTGAAAAAGTTGGCCTAAAGCTCAACATTCAGAAAACGAAGATCATGGCATCCGGTCCTGTCACTTCATGGGAAATAGATGGGGAAACAGTGGAAACAATGTCACACTTTATTTTTTGGGGCTCCAGAATCACTGCAGATGGTGACTGCAGCCATGAAATTAAAAGACACATACTCCTTGGAAGAAAAGTTATGACCAACCTAGATAGCATATTCAAAAGCAGAGACATTACTTTGCCAACTAAGGTCCGTCTAGTCAAGGCTATGGTTTTTCCTGTGGTCATGTATGGATGTGAGAGCTGGACTGTGAAGAAGGCTGAGCACCGAAGAATTGATGCTTTTGAACTGTGGTGTTGGAGAAGACTCTTGAGAAGACCTCTGGACTGCAAGGAGATCCAAGCAGTCCATTCTGAAGATCAACCCAGGGATTTCTTTGGGAGGAATGATGCTAAAGCTGAAACTCCAGTACTTTGGCCACCTCATGAGAAGAGTTGACTCATAGGAAAAAACTCTGATGCTGGGAGGGATTGAGGGCAGGAGGAGAAGGGGAAGACTGAGGATGAGATGGCTGGATGGCATCACGGACTCGATGGACTTGAGTCTGAGTGAACTCCGGGACATGGTGATGAACAGGGAGGCCTGGCATGCTGCGATTCATGGGGTCGCAAAGAGCCGGACATGACTGAGCGACTGAACTGAATTGAACTGAGGAGTGGGTGGGATCAGAAGAGGGGGTTACTGGGTGTGGGTATAAAAGGGCCACGGGCTTCCCCACTGGTTCAGTGGTAAAGAATCCACCTGCAGTACAGGATATGCAGGTTCCATTCCTGGGTGGGGAAGATCCCTTGGAGGAGGAAATGGCAACTCACTCAAGCATTCTTGCCTGGGAAATCCCATGGACAGAGGAGCCTGGCAGTCTACAGTCCTCGGGATTGTAAAGAGTCAGACATGACTGAGCACACATAGAAGGACCGCACTGGTCGTGTCTGACTCTTTGAGACCCCATGGACTATAGCCCACCAGGCTCCTCTGTCCATGGGATTTTCCAGGCAAGAATACTGGAGTGGGTTGCCATTCCCTTCTCCAGGGGATTTTCCCAACCCAGGGATTGAACTGGGGTCTCCTGCATTGTAGGCAGATTCTTTACCACTGAGCCACCAGGGAAGCCCTATGTCTACATGTGAGTCTATAATTACCTCAAAATAATAAGTTTAATTAAAAAAAGAAAAGAGCATCAATAAGACAATTTGGGGATTATGAACACAGACTGGCTTTTTAGTGTGAAGGTAGCATTGTGTTTTTGTTTTAAAAGTTTAGTCTATGTTCCTTAAAGATCCATACAGAAATATCTCCAGATGAAATCATCTGTCTGGGATTTGCTTTAGAGTCATCCGGGTGGAAGGGGATGGCTCGTGGCATCATGGTCCCCAAGCAGGGAGCTTTGAGAGCCCGCAGTGAGGCCACCGACCCAGGACACCATCAGCCTGCTTTGAATCTTGGCTCTGCTGCTTATTAGCTGGGTGAGCTTGGACAAGTTATTTGACCTCTCTGACTGCAGTGGCCTCATCTGTCAAGTGGGGCTAACATCTTATAAGGAATGGTGCAGAAAGGGAAGGAAATATCCCCCTCAGAGGAGGGGAGGAGCCAGTGCAGCATTGGGGCAATGCCTCGAGGAGAAGCCACTGTGCTGGTATCAGAGTGTCACAGGCCCTCCGGGCTGGGGGGAGGCACTGGCAGGTGGGGGGCAGGGGGAGGTAGGCAGTGTGACCACCACCTCAGACTCTGATGGGTGACCAGAGACGGCTCTGGGAGCAGGAGTGTTGAGGATGGTAAAGGAGCAGAGAAGAAATGGAAAATGGAAGAGGCAGGGGCCAGCTGAGCCCGGAGAGGAAATGCCTCTCCCACGCGGTGAGGGTGCCACTAGGGCTGTCTCACCCCGCTCCCAACGCTCCCCTTTCCTGTGTGTGGGCTTTGCTGGAGACCTGTGCAAACAGCTGTTTATCCAGAAAAACTGTCACGGGAATTACGGATGCTGGCTGGATTTTGCACGTGAGGATTGTAGTTTTGCTTTTATTGGCTGTACCATGTGGCCTGTGGGATCTTAGCTCCCCAATCCAGGATCTAACCCGAGTCCCCTGCAGTGGAAGTGCAGAGTCCTAACCACTGGACTGCCAGGGAAGTCCCCGTGGCTTTGTTTTTATAGGTTAGATCTTGATTTTCTTGGATCACTACTAAAATATTTATGGATGAGAGAGTATGTCTGAAATTCAGACTCTGAAGGAAATGAGACTTACTGTTTTGTTTTTCTGGGGATTGGGTCTGGAACCCTGGAGACCATCCCTTGCTCTCTAGGTGTTTCTACACTTAGCCTGTGTGCCAACTGCCTGCCTTCACACGGGTTGCCCTGGTGTGCGACATCTGCAGAGTGACTGCAGCGCCCCAGCGCCCTCACTAAGAGCATCTGTGTCCACCCATGAGCCCCGATACCACCTGTGGGCATGGAGCTGGGAGCTTGCTGGTCACCATGGACCGAAGGGGCCCCTCTCCCATCAGAAGGGTGGAACCTCCCCACCTGCCTCCGACAAGACAAGGCTGGGCTGACCCCAAGGACACTTTCCTTGCCCTGGAACAACTGACCCTAACCCTCCCCTGCTCAAGGGATGTGAAGAGAGAGCAGGAGTCCATGGACTCTAGCCACTCCAGCCTCAAGCCCACAGCCTCCCCAGCAACTGCCCCAACTCACTGATCAGGTCACCAGCGATGTGACGCCCCAGATGGAACAGAAACTCTGAGCCAGGTGGCTTCAGCAACGGACTCATCTTTATTGAGAGTGCATTCTTGCATCAGCTGTTCATAAGGATTGCAAATCACCCATTTGAAAAGCTTCCCCCTTTCATATAGCTCTGGCCATGCCCAGAAAGCAGTGAAAATACATTGTACAGCAAACATTTTCCACCCTAACAGCCATGACAGCTCACGACAATGCAGATATCTACGACAGGAGAGAGTAAGTTCAAATATTAGACACTTACGAGATGATTCGAAAACTAACATTGTGTGTTTTTCCAGGCAAGGAAGACCAGTCATTATAAAAATACTTTATATAAATTCAGAACTAAAACATTCAATCCTATAAAAATATCTTTTCCTAATAAAAGTATCAATTTCTAGATGAATGTCCTTTATCGACATCAGTTATGTCCTTAAGTTTTCAGGAAATACCCCCATGTCAGACTGTCCATTGAAACCCACATGTAAAGTTACACCATGGCCTGGTTGTCAAGAACGGACCACATGGTCCCGTCCTGGTTATTCTACAGGAAGTTAACTCAGGTGTCTATGAATTAGGAAAGCCAGCTATGTGGTGCCTTCCACTGTTTAACTGGGAAACCCAGTGATGGTGTTCTGCCCGCCCTCAGAAATCAGCTCGTTCATCTCGTTCTGTTTACTCTCCTTGAGGGCGTGGTTGGTGGGTGCTTTCTGCGTCTGCGCTCGCTTGGACCTCCTGAAACACACCTTGAGCAGCAGGTAGCACAGCTCGGCCACGTTGAGCAACATGCAGATGACGGACGCGGAGATCATGAAGATGGTGAAGACCGTCTTCTCCGTGGGCCGGGAGATGAAGCAGTCCACCAGGTTGGGGCAGGGCTGGATGCCACACTTCAGCACCCAGGGCAGGTGGTACCCATTGTACAGGAAGTAGAAGACATACATGAAGGCAGCCTCGAAGACAATGCGGAAGAAGATGCTGCTGGTATAGGTCCACCACAGCGAGCCCTCGATCCGGACCTTCTGCCGCTTGATGTCCTCCAGGTCCTTGAACTCACTCCTCGTCTCACCCCGCCTGAACCGCCGGGCAGCCTCGTGCCTGTAGTAGGCCACGTGCATTGCCACCAGCAGGGCGGGCGTGGACACGAAGATGAGCTGCAGCGCCCAGAGCCGGATGTGTGAGACGGGGAAGAAGTGGTCGTAGCACACGTTCCTGCACCCGGGCTGCAGGGTGTTGCACACGAAGTCCTCCTGCTCATCCCCCCAGACCTCCTGGGCGGCCACCACCAGAATCATGACGCGGAAGACAAAGAGGACAGTGACCCACACTTTCCCGATGCTGGTGGAGTGCTTGTTCACGCCCCCGACAAACGTGTGCAGAGTGCCCCAGTCCATGCTGCCACTTCACCCTGCTCAGGTGAGAACACAGAGTTGTGAGTGGGGTGGTCCCTCCGTGTAAAACAGTTCTAATGTCACAGACAGGAGCCTTTCTCTTGACATCACCCTCTTGACTGTGAATAGGCAGTTTTCTGGTGGGGGGGAATACCCACCCTGAGAACACTCTCAAGTTCTCATAAGGGTTTAGGATCATCTTTAAAATAAATTTTAAAAAAAGAATATAATTGCTTTACAATGCTGTGTTAGTTTCTGCTGTACAACAAAGTGAATCAGCTATATATATACATATATCTCTTCTCTCCCACCCTCCATTCCACCTATCTAGTCATCACAGAGTAGAGCTGAGCGTCCGTGTTATACGGCAGCTGCCTGCTAGCTATTAATATCTATTTTACACATGGTAGTGTATAGACGTCAATTCTAATCTCCAAGTTCGTCCCTCCCTTCCTTCCCTACTCTGTCCACAAATCCGTTCTCTACATCTGTGTCTCTATTGCCGCCTGGGAAATAGGTTCATCTGTACCATTTTTCTAGATTCCACATACATGCATTAACACAGGATATTTTCATTTTTCTCTTTCTGACTTCATCTTGATTCAGCTAGAGTCGAATTATAAGTTAGATTGCTGCCTGACACTGACCCAGGAACTCAGGCAAACACATTTGTTTCCAAGCTCCCTTTTAATTCTTGTTTCACTCTGGTCAAGGGATCACAGAGGTTCCTCAGTAGATTTTATGCATTAAATGGCTTATCCAAGGGGAAAACAATCATTCATTTTATCCAGCAGACTAAGAAGGGACTCGAACAACATCATTTGCCATAATCACGTGCTCTCAGGAAACCTAGTACCATAGCTACTCCAAGAGCCTCTTCCAGAAGAGAACCACAGGCCTCTACAAACAGGCTGACTTTGCTCTCCCATCACTGGCAGTGCCGGCTCCATGCTGATGGGCTCCAAGTTCACAGCAGGAGCCACGAGTGGAGGGCCAGCCCCTCCTGCTGTGGGGTTTCCCCCGCCGACAATGCCCTGATCCAGCATCCTGAGGTAGAGCCTCCACTGTGAACCTGCACAGTTCACACGGTGGACGCCTCCACACCGCCAACAGCAGACCTGAGAGCTAGTCAGCATCTACTCAGAACAGAGGAGAATGGACCCTTTGAGAATCTTCTAAAAGGGAAAGACCATCTCCTCAGAAAAAACATGCTCACCAGGTTCTCATGCCCATTTAGAGGGAGATGCCCCCAAAAGCCTTTTGTCCACCTCCCCAGGAGACTTTCTTGCACTTGAATGTGGGTCAGTCTCCTGCCTTTCAGGCTGACTCCCCCCAGTCTCTTTAGGGTCCCCCACTCTGTCCACCACCTGCTTCCTTGGCATCATACTGGCTAATACTAGGAGGCACCTGGGGAGGTGGAGGTGGTGCCCAGTTGCACTCAGGTGAGCCCAGGTGTGCCCAGGTGTGCCCAGTTGAGCCCAGGTGTATACCCAGGTGTGTTCAGAAGCCCGCTCTCTCACATCCTATACTGTGAAAGGATGCCCCCATTTTGGTTGGCGGTCTGAGAAATTCGTGTTTTGCCCTTGGTTTGACTTTTAGAGCACATGTTCTTGGGAAGACTCAAGGTCCAGGAGGCCATGCCTCTATCCACGTTGCCCTGTATGGGACCCTCCTCTGCCGTCTGGTGGGGGTGAGACAGGCACTCACTGGGCAGGGGGAGGGGCGTGCAGAGTGCTGGAAGCATCCTTTTCTGTCTTTTTCTTTGTCCAAAATAGTCAGAGCCAAGTACAGGGAAAGCCCTCCCTCCATTGCATCACCAGGGCCAACCAAATGACAGCCCCTAAGGGCTGGTCATCACTCATTGAGCGTCTGCTGGATGCAGACATCAGCCATCACCCTTGAATCCCGGGGCCCAGCTGGGTCCTGGCCAAGGGGGCTCTCACACCATAAGAAGCTGGCTGTGTGTCCAGGGTGCGCCAACTGCTGCGGCCAATGTCCTTGTGTCCGTCACGAGGGACACTCGCATGACAAGGTGTCAGGAAGGTTCGAGTGCTCAGGCTGCTGAGGACGGGAGCCTGGTTTCCCCCGGCAGCTTTTCACTCATATTCCCGGAAAGATCTGTATGCAGTAGAGCATCGACCTGGAGGTGGGGCAGAGCCTGGAAGGAGCCCCGGGGAGTGCTTGCAGCCAGAGGCTTGATTCCTATGTGGACCCAGGACAGGACCCAAAGGCAGATCTGCAGTCAGAAAGCCAGGTTTTTGCTTTTTTGAAAAAAAAAAAGAGCTGAGGAAAAACAAAAAAGCGTACCTCTTTAAAAGCACACTCTTTAAAGTTGCGGTTTCTGGTCCTTAAAGTTTTGATTGGAGTCTGTGTGAGTGCCCAGGGGGTGGGGACATGGGGACCTTGGTCAGGAAGACTGGTCCCAGGCTCAGACCGCTGACCCCATGGGCTGATGGATTTCCAAGTCCACAGTTATGAGTCTTTGATCTAAAAGCCTTGTTGGAGACGATGTGGACTGTAGGATTGACTCAGCTCCTGGTGAAAGTTGTCAGAATAAATCCTCCCAGCCATCATCGTTCTCTGGAAGCACTGGGATACACCCAGTGGGAGGAAGAAACGTGGTCGTCTGATGTCTGGACATACTTTACAGTGGCCATTCACAAGTCCCTTCTGTCTGTTCACAAGGTGGAGATGTTTTCCGGTTAACCAGAAGACCTCTCCCACAAAAGTGGGGTGGACTCAATGCCCAACCAGCAAGTTTTTGATTGATCAAATAAAGGTCACAGTTTCTCAAACTCTTCAAAGTGTAGAGAATATAAACTCTCCCACCGGTAAGAAGGTTCTTTCCTCTCTGAGTTCTCTCTTCACAGCTGCCTGAGAAAGGCACAGTTCCCACCCACCCCCCAACCCAAGGGCCAGAGGCCACACTGGCCAGAAGGGATTCAGAGAGGCTGACGTCAAGGGAGAGGTCAGGAGGTCATCCCTCAAGTAAGGACCCCACTTTCTAGAGCAGATTCTTCCACTCCTGCCCCTGGAGCATCTCCTTAAAAAACAGGGACAATTATCGTGGCGGCAGCTTTATTTCTTTCAACTACACTGGGGACTTTGACTAAAAGCAGCAATTTGCCTTTAAATAAAGAAAAAGAAATGAGGTGCCTTTCTAGGGTGTCTGCACCCTTTCTGGTGTCTGTCACCCTGGAGGCTTCTGTACTAGGAGCACTAGACTGAGGGCAGGCCCCCCTCCCCTGCAGGAGAGCCACGGGTGAGCCTGTTGGAAACATTTTGGTTGCAGGAGACCTGAAGGCAAAATTACTTTCCATAATAACTGCCTCCTTCGGAACCATCACAATTAGTATTAAACAAAGTACCTCTTTCCTTTCAGGCTTCAAGCAGGCTGCAGCCAACCGGAGGAGCTTTTTCAATAAAAAGTACAATATTAACTCTTTCCTTGTGGCCCAGATTGGTTTCTTTCAACTGGCACCTTCCTGACTCTCCTTTAAGGAAAGAGTAGGTTTGCTTGGCCCCAGTCTCCGGCGGCAGGAAGGTGGTGATGCTCAACCTCCTGGAGGCAAAGACCACTGGGCTGTGTGGTGTCTGTATTCACTGGACACATGGCCGCAGCCCAAGTGCTTTGCTCTGAAAATAGGAAACCAGGAACCTGACTTATGAAGAGACAGTGCTAGGAAGAGAGACTGTACTTCCCTCTTACAATTCAAATAGTTTAGGTCTATTAACATTCTGCCTCAGCAATATAGTTTTTTGTTTTAAAACTTATTTATTCACAACTAGTTTGGCTGACAAAGCCGTTCCAGTGTCACTGGTGACAGAAGCTAAAGGCCCAGGAAAGACTGCATCCCTCAGCACCTGCCTCCAGGTGAAGATTTCCCAGGGCGGGACTCCCTCCAATGACTCATCCCCGAGTCTCCAATGGACCTGAGGACAGGACACTCCTCACTGCGTCTACATCAGCTCTGGATGAATGGAAAAGCCTGTGCTGATAAGAGGCAATCAAAACCAGCACCCTGGGCTCCGGTCAAGGACTCACAGCTCCTCGGCCAGAGAGGACTCCAGGTGAGGGTCCCTCTTCCAGGCCGTTGTTTTCCTGCACCATCAATCACCGATCACCCATCACCCGGCCTCCAGCAGCACTCAGCATCCCCCAGGAACAGGAACCCAGTGCACCTTCTGAGGGCAATGAGGATGTGACCCAAGGAGGGAGAAATAGTAGCTGTGCACAGCCCTTTGGCTCCTCCCTGGGTGTCCACTGCATGACCCTGGTGTGCCAGTTTTCCTTCATCCCCAGAACTGTTATGGGGGTTGTCTAGCCCCTGCCAGTTTCCCGATGCTGCGTACTTCAAATACACAATAAAATAAAAATAAAATTTTTAGTGTGGGTTCTTTTGCTTATCAAAATAATAATAACAAAAAAGCAATAATGATAAGAATGCCCAATGCTGAACCTCAAGCCCATTCCCTTCCTTAAGAAAAAGAAGATGGAATTTCAGGAATCAAATATACTCCCTCAGCCCCAAGTCAGCAGCTTGAAAAATAAACAACCTTAAACTCTCTCCTTAATCAAAAAGTCTTTTCCTTTTGTCTCTAGAAATCTCAAGTCATCCAAGGGACAATGTGATAGCTGATTTTTAAATTTTAGTACTCAAAAATTCATCAACTGTCCATTCAAAGTAATAACCGGTAAAGATAAAATGGATTTAGGACTCATATACTTCTTCAAAATTAACTCAGTAAAAATGAAAAAAAAAATTCCAGTCTATGGCGTCTAAATATAGAAGTGGACACTTCATAGAATTATATGTACTTCTTAATCCATTTAAGAATTCAAAGAGTTAAAAAAAATTTTTTTTTCCATTTAGCTGTCTCTGTTCATTCAAGCAAACTTGTGTGCCTTCCAAACATTTAGGTCCAGCTGGAGTTAAATGATCCTGGGAATAAAAACAGAAAAAGCCCTCAGGGACCCAGTTTCATTCTCACGGATCAAGTGAGTCAAACAGAAATCTTAACATGACAATGGAGTCACCAGCAGCATCATGCCTTTACAGACTTGGAACTCTGGGCTGAAAATTATTTTCCCACAATTTCATTCTAACATTTTAACAAAAGTATACAAACCATTCACAGCTCCTGGGACATTCAGAACGAGCCGGGGTGTGTGGTGAGTCTCCTCACACCCTGTTGAAATTGTTCAGTCAGAACCTCGGCTGGTTCTTTTCCTTCTTAAAGCTCTTATAATTCAGAAAAGTCAGAAAAGGAGAATGAAGTCCCCGTTTCCGGTATCAGACTTTGTTTTCATATGGTGGAGCAGCTGAACCGACTAGCATTTTCCGGGTTGGGTCAAAGGGGTGACGGCAAGTGGGTCCCCCCCCACCAGTTATGTCGCAGGCTTCTCTCTTCCTAACCCATCTCCCCTGCCTGGCAGGGTTCCCATGCCACCCCAGAGTCTCCGGACGAGCAGCAGACAAGGCTCTGTGCGTCCTGCAATTCTAAGGAGCCTGGCTGGGGCAGGAGTCTCTTCTAGAGCACTGGCCAGAGCCGGGACAAGAAACGTCTTCTTTGGCATCAAGTCTGCCTGAGAAAGAGCAAGGGCACCTGGATGAATTTAACCAGGCACTCAACCCACAGTGAAATGCCACCTGGGGAGGTGATGCCAGGGGTGTGGTTGCAGGCCCCCAGCCCCTTGGGGTCCACAGCTGTGTCCAGCTCACACTCACTTCACACTCCGTCCACACTCACCTCACACTCCGTCCACTCTCCAGGAAGGGCAGCCAAACCAGTCACAACCGCACACCTGGGCCAGGTGATACCCAGCCCGTCTCCCCCACCAGAGGGAAGAGGCCTCCGGTGCCTCCGCCTTTTAACTGAGATGTGTCACCAGTGACACTTAATTACCGTTGTCCAGTGACTGTCTTGTCACGTGCGGCCCACAGGCGCCCCGGCTGACATCACGGGCCACTCCCGCCAGTTCTCCCTGGGCACGTTGGTTAGTTCCGCGCCCCCCAAAGCGAGCCCGACCTTGCCAGTGACCCGTGAAAGCCATGACACACCAAACCGCCGCAGAGGAAGTGGCGGAAAGGGGCACTTGAACACTCGTGAGGCTTCTATAAAACCTGCTGTGCAAGTCCGGGGGGACCCGGGGAAAAGTCAAACCAGTCCATCCTCGTTCCTGCGAGCGTGCCGGAGGCGGGCGGGAGGATGCGGGGCGCAGGCGGATCCGGCGGACTGTACCCCCGAACAAGGTCGCCGACAGGGGCGCGGAGGTGGGGTGCTGAGGGCCAGGGGACCGCGGGCGCCGACCTACCTAATCCGGCTTCTGGATGCAATTCCTGAGGCCGAAGTGGGCGGTGCGCCCGGCTCTTCCCCTCCCCCCCGCCCCACTCACCTGCTGCGCGCGCTCGGGGCGCGGGGTCCCAGGGCTGCGCCCCCGCCTCGGTCGCCGCCGGATGGGCAGGAAGGACCTGGCGCCGCGGGCTCGGCGGTGTGGGGCGTCTGCAGGGCTCTCCGCCCGCTCCTCTTGGAGATGGCCCGGCTCCCACCTGCAGAGCCTTTTAACTGCGCCCCACCCCGCCTCTGTCCTGACGCTTCTCGGGCGGGAGGCGAGAAGCGAGCGCGCGGGGATCCGAGCGCGCCCGCCCCGGGGGCGCACGGGGGTGCGGGGCTCACGAGGGCGCATGGAGGTGCGGGGCTCACGGGGTGTGAGGCGCACGGGGGTGCGGGGCAGGCCTCCTCTCCTCCCTCCATTGGGGGCGCGGGGCGCGCGGCCTGGCTCAGTCTGGTCCCGGACTGGTGAAGCGGCTCAGGTCTCCCCGCAACACCGGGGACTCGGGGGCCAGAGCCTCTGGGGCAGGGCGGCCGCTTGACTGAGAACCTGGGCGCCTGACTGGGGTCCCCGAGGGACGTCCCGGGCTGGTGGGCCCGCAGCGAGGCTTCCGAGGCCAGACGGGTTGCGCTCAGCGTGAGGGAGGCAGTGTCTTTGACGCACCCCTGCTTTGCCAGGTGCCTGCAGGGCCCTCTCTCCGAGAGCAGCCTGGAGGCACAGAGACTGTGGGTCTTCATTCATTACTGACGGCTTGTTAGAATTATACAGGATGCTTGGGGCTGGTGCACTGGGATGACCCAGAGGGATGCTACGAGGAGGAAGGTGGAAGGGGTGTTCAGGATGGGGAACACGTGTACACTCCTGGCGGATTCATGTTGATGTATGGCAAAACCGATACAATATTGTAAAGTAATTAGCCTCCAATTAAAATAAATAAATTAAAAATAAAAGAATTAAAGTGGTTGTTTTACTAGTCACCTTCGCCCTTTGCCACCTCCTCCGGAGGTAGCAGAGAGGGCCTTCCCCGGCAGCCCCGCACCCCCTCCCGCAGGTCACCTTGGAGCCCCAGGGGCACCCCAGGTAGCGGCCACAGGGTCCAGTGCGGTGGGAATGGTGGAAGCCACTTAGGGACCAGGCTTTACAGGTTCAAACCTGTCCCACTGCAGACAGGGGACGTGTCTTGCTTATTTCAATGAACTGGTAACTGAGTCCTACCCTCTTCCCCAAACCAGGGGCTGCCGTCTGCACTTCTTCTCCAAGGCAGAGGGTTGGTGGTGAAGCCTGAGATGTCTCTCCCGGGTGGTGGAAGCTGAACTGAGACTCTATATTAAAAACCCTTCTTCCTAAATACTTTATTTGAAGAGAAGGAAGTTCTCTGAAAATTGCTTCAGAGAGAGAGAGAGAACATAGTTCGGCCCCTGGAATGTCTCGTAGGTAGGGGTGGAGAGAGACAAAAATCTGTTCCAGGCTTTTCCAGGAGACAGACCTGCTGCCGCCATGCATTTGTGGCCTTGAGGGTTTGGCGGGTCCTCTACCACCCTCCACCCTCCTCCAGCAGGCCCTTTTCCAGTCTCCTCCCCCCACTCCCCACCAGACAAATGCTGCAGCCAGGCACAGCATTAGCGTAGTAAAATAACTCAACTTTATAAGCAGGCTGTAAACATCTTTGGGGATTATAAGCATTTCAAGACCTTTTCTGGACTTCCCTGGTGGCTCAGCTGGTAAAAGAGTCTGCCTGCAATCCAGGAGACTTTCGTTTGATCCCTGGGTCAGGAAGGTCCCCTGAAGAAGGGCATGGCAACCCCCTGCAGTATTCTTGCCTGGAGAATCCCGTGGACAGAGGAGCCTGCGGGTTACAGTTCATGGGGTCACAAAGAGTCAGACACGACTGAGTGACAAGCAGGCAAGACCTTTTCTAATTTCCACAGCACCAGGCAGGGTGCTTCCCACTCAGCAGATGCGGCTCCGTCAGGGATTGCATCTTGATTGATTTATCTCTTGACACAACAGCTGATCCTAGAAACGGCTTTTGCTCTTGAAGAAGGACCGCTCACATTCCCACTCCAACATGGGATCCACGCAATGCCGCCTGAGCAGTTTTGCTCCGGAGCGACGGCAGCTGTTCCAGGACCATCGAAGAAAGAACCTTCCAGAGCAGACACGAGATTGTGTTGCATTTGCTCTGGTGACCAAAATGGGGCCATCTCAACACCAGACAAAAAGCATCTCTTTCTCCTGTTCTTGTGATCTGTACCAGCCCCATGGAGCTGACTTTTTTCCTGTTATTTGTTTCTTAATGTTTCAATGCTTTCTCCTAAGATCAGGAACAAGGGCGCACCATGTCCATCAACATCCTACTGGAGGTGCCATTTAATGTAACAACACCAGAAAAGGAAATGCAAACTCTTACAGATATGGAAGGAAGTGGAAGTAACAAAACTGTCTTATTTTATACATGACAAAAAAGAACAATAAAAATTCTCTTGGAACTAATAATTATAGGAAAGTTATAGGATACAGGATTAATATGCAAAAGTCAATTGCTTCCCTATATGTCAGCAATGAACAACTGGAATTTGAAGTTGAAAACACCGTAGGCTTGTATTAGCACCAAAAAATCAAATTCGTATTATGTGTGTGTATTACAGAGAAGGAAATGGCAACCCACACCAGTATTCTCACCTGGAAAATGCCATGGACAGAGGAGCCTCACAGGCTATGTCCATGGGGCTGCAAAGAGTCAGACACGACTTAGCGACTAAACCACCACTGTGTGTGTATTAGTCACTTGCAACTTCATGGACTGTATCCTGCCTCTGTCCATGGGATTCTCCTGGCAAGAATACTGAGTGGATTGCCATTCCCTTCTCCAGGGGATCTTTCCAACTCAGGGACTGAACCTGGGTGTCCTGCATTGCAGACAGATTCTCTACCGTCTGAACCACTAGGAAAGCTACCTCCCCTGCCTCATCCTGGCCTTCAAAAAAAAAAACCAAAAAACCAAATGCTTAGATATAAACCTAACTAATGTGCACTATATGAAAAAAAAAAACCTCCAAACTCTGGTGAAATAGATAGTACATCTAAATAAACAGAGATAGTTCATGTTTGAACTAGATTTTTAGTGCTGCTGTAACAAGCTATCAGAAACCAAGTAAACAAAACAACAGAATTTTTTCTCTCACAGTTCTGGAGTCTAGAAGTTCTGTGCAAACTTGGGGTCAGGCTGTACTCCCTCTGAAGATTTCAGGAGCCGCTCCCTCATCTGTCCTGCTTCGGGTGGTGGCCTCCCTCCTGTCTCTATCTCTGGTGTCACATGGCCTCCCTGGCTGTCTGTGTCTCCCCTGCGGTCACTGTTCATTCCTCTGGAGAAAGCCACGGTCATTTTGGGCTTCAAGGCCACCCTAATCCAGTGCAGCCTCATCCTCACTAATCACACCTGGAAATCTCTCTTTTCAAAGAAGGTCACATTCACAGGTCCTGGGGTGTAGGACTTCAGCATATCATCTGGGGACCCAGTTCAACCCACAGGAGTGTTCTTGGACAGGGCGACTCAATCTTACCAAGATGTCTGCTTCTCCCAATTTGGTCTCTAGATATAGAGCTGTCTCCATCTAAATCTCAGGAAGATATCTGTTGATACATTAACAAGAAAACTGATGATAAAACTTATACCAGGAAAAGAGCACTGGGGCAAAAGGCCCAGAATAGACAGCAAAATACTGAAGAAGAACAAAGTTGGAGGATGTTTGCCATCCAGCTTGAAAAGCTACGCTAAAGCTACAGAAATCAGGATAGTGTGGTGCTGGTTAAAGAATGGAAACACATGGAGAAGGAAATGGCAACCCACTCCAGTACTCTCGCTTGGAGAATCCCATGGAGGGAGGAGCCTGGTAGGCTACTAGTCCATGGGGTTGCAAAGAGTCAGACACGACTGAGCGACTTCACTTTCACTTTCACTTTCAATAAAAAGTTAAAAAAGAAAACTTTATTAAAAAAAAAAGAATGGAAACACAGATCAATGGAGGAGAACAGAGAGCTGGAGACAGACCCAGGTAAATGAAGTGAACTGAATTTTGATGAAGGAACAAAGGGAATTCAATGGAGAAAGGATATTCTTTTCAATAAATGGTTCTGAAACACCTGGACTTTCATATGCAAAAAAAAAAAAAAAGTGAAAAAGGAAGAAAGAAGAAAGAAGGAAGGAAAAACAAGGAATCTAGACACCTTTCACAGAAATAAATTCAAAATGGATCATAGCTCTAAATGTAAAATACAAAACTGTAAAACTTTAGAAGACAGCCTAGGAGATGAAATCTAAAGGTGACCTTAGGTTTGATAATGACTTTTTAGCTACAACACCAGGAGGATAGTCCAAGAGAGAAAACATGGCTAGGCTTATTGTTGTTTAGTCACTAAAGTGTGTCCAACTCTTTGTGACCCCCATGACTGTAGCCCCCCACGCTCCTCTGTCCATGGGATTCTCCAGGCAAGAATACTGGAGTATGTTGCCATCCCTTCTCCAGGGGTATCTTCCTGACCCAGGGATTGAAGCCGCATCTCCTGCATTGGCAGGCGGATTCTTTACTGCTAAGCAACCAGGGAAGCCCATTGCTAGGTTGCTGCTGCTGCTAAGTCGCTTCAGTCGTGTCCAACTCTGTGCGACCCCATAGACGGCAGCCCACCCGGCTCTCCCGTCCCTGGGATTCTCCAGGCAAGAATACTGGAGTGGGTTGCCATTTCCTTCTCCAATGCATGAAAGTGAAAGTGAAGTCATGTTCGAATCCTAGCGATCCCGTGGACTGCAGCCTACCAGGCTCCTCCATCCATGGGACCTTCCCAGCAAGAGTACTGGAGTGGGTTGCCATTGCCTCCTCCGTCCAGTTGCCAACTCAGCTAAGTTAGGGCTACATTAAAATTAAAAATATCTGCTCTGTGAAAGAGCTGGTAAGGGAAGGAAAGGACAGGCCACAGACCTTAACAGACCTCACCAAAGGAGACACACAGACGGCAAATAAGCACATGAAGAGATGTTCCACATTGTATATCATCAGGGAAATGCAAAGAAAAACAGCAGCGAGATCCCACTACACACCTATTAAAATGTCTGAAAATCCATGGGAAGTCCAAATGCTGGGGACGCTGTGTGGCAACAGGAACTCTCGCTCCCTGCTGGTGGGCATTCAAAACTTATAGACACTTTGGAAGGTGCTTTGGCAGTTTCTTACAAGTCTTACCACAGGAATCCAGCAACTGTGCTTGTGGCATTTACCCAAAGGAGTTGGAAAGTTATGTCCAGTTCAGTTCAGTTCAGTCGCTCAGTCATGTCCGACTCTTTGCGACCCCATGAATCGCAGCACACCAGGCCTCTCTGTCCATCACCAACTCCCAGAGTTCACCCAAACTCATGTGCGTCGAGTCAGTGATACCATCCAGCCATCTCATCCTGGGTCGTCCCCTTCTCCTCCTGCCCCTAATCCCTCCCAGCATCAGGGTCTTTTCCAATGAGTCAACTCTTCGCATGAGGTGGCCAAAGTACTGGAGTTTCAGCCTCAGCATCATAAAAACCTGCACACGAATGTTTGTAGCACTTTTATTCATAATGGTCAAAACTTGGAAGCAACCAAGATGTCCTTCAGTAGGTGATGGATAAATAAACTTTGGTGCATCCAGACAATGAAATATTATTTAGATGTGAAGCCATGAAAAGACATAGAGGAAACTTATGTGCACACGACTAAATGAAAGAAGCCAATCTAAAAAGACCAAGCACTGTATGATTCCAACTACATGACATTCTGGGAAAGGCAAAACTATGGAGACAGTAAAAAGATCGGTGGTTTCAGGGTTTGAGGGAGTGGGGGATGAACAGGTGGAGCACAGAGGAATTCCAGGCAGGCCTGCTTTGTATGAGATGATGATGGTGGATACATGTCATTGTCCAAACCTGTAGCAAGTCCAATGCAAGAGTGACCCCCAGTGTAGACCACAGACTCTGGGCAAGGATAACATGTCAGTGTGGGTTCATCCACTGTGTTAATAACAAGGGTATCATGTGTTGGGAGGATATTGAAATCGGGAGAAACTGCATAGGGGAGAGGTGGTATATGGGAACCCTCTACACTTTCTGCTCAGCTTTTTTGTAAGCCTAAACCTAGAAAAATAAAGTCTGTTCATTAAGAAAATCAATAAAGGAAAGCCCTGGGCTCTTTAACTTAAGATCTGGCATTAATTAACAGAAGAGTGTTCATTAACTAATAGCATTTGCTCACAAAAAATTTCAACAAACCATTGAAATGTTGAAACAGCTTGTTCTCCTAATAGACGTGTCTGTATCACATGATCCCCACAGAGATTTTCTTTTCCATTTGCTCAGCAAATAGGTGAGGACTCACCATGTTCCAGCCCTCACACAGGGCCCAGCGCGTGTGGAGCGAGGGCAGGAACCCTGCTGTGGCCCCCAACCGTCTCCCCTTCGGCCCCTTGGCCTCCTCTCACCCTCCTGTCTGTCGGAGGTGCCCTGGCCTCTGCACTCGGGATCCCTCCTTTGCGGATCTGTATGGTGGCCACTTAGAAGGTTTAGGGGCTTCTAATTTTATAGCAAACCAACACAACAGGAAGGGAGCAGACCAATGTCACATGTCTGGGTTCTCAAAGCATTATTGTCTGAGATGCAAAGAAGGTTCAGACAGTTACTCATCTACGCCCTGGGGCTGTTTGCAGAACCTGAGGGCACTTCAGCAGCTGGGCTGTCAGGGCCCACATAGCACTTGGACCCAGAGCCGCAGCTGTTTCACTTCGAGGCTCCCCCAGCAGTTCACAGCTCAGGCCATCCAGGCAGACGACCATCGGTCTCGTCCGGGAACAAGGCTGTGCCCACTGCTGCTCTGTTTCATCTTTGATGAAAACCTCTGCACGGCTCCGAGGAGAGTCAGGCATGTTGTCCAGCAGCATCTGGAGGCCTGGCATCTGACGGTCTCACAGCCGGTGACTGGTCACATCCTGGCATTGACGTCCCATTGGGGCCTGGAGCTTCCGGGGTCACAGCCTCCCCAGGCCCCAGTCTTTTCCCCAGGGGTCCAGCCTCCCCTTACTGGCTTCAGGGTGTCCCCGGGCCCTCCTCTCCCTAGGGGCAGCACGTTGATCTTGCCTCTGGTTTCTCTGTTCTCACCTTTCTGCTGACGGCATTCAGGCCCTCGTCACCTTTTTATTGGCTGATTCTTCTGTTCACTTCGCCTGTTTGAGGGTTCATGCATGTGGGTGGCGGGGCTCTAGGGACACTGGGGCCTGGACCCTCTGTCCACGGCTGGCCAGGGGCTGAGTAGGCGAAAGACGGGACCACCTTCTGGTGCCAAGGGGCCTCTGGAGGTGAGCGGCTATGGGCCCCAGGCCTGGGTGCTCACGTGGGCACCTCAGGGAGAGTTTCCAGCAGCAGAGCTGCCCCTGAGGGGGCCCCACCATGTCCCCACTGTGTCCCTGCTCCACCCCACCCATCCACCCCCCGACCTCCCACTGGACCTACCCCACTGGCCGTGGGAACACCTGTGGGGGGTGGCCCTCCCTGCACTTGGTGCTGGTCACTTGGCATCTCTGGGTGGAGCTGTCCCTGAGGTCTGGGTTTCACTTTCTTCATCTGGGAAACTCAGTCCTGCTCTCAGAGCTCAGTTGCTTTTCTTGGTTCTAGGAGTGAGAGTCATTTCCCTCTGACTATTCTGTGTGTTGTTCACACAGTTACTCTGCATTGAGGTCATTCGGTGATATGGGATGCTGAGAGTTTACTTACCTGTTTTTATGGGAAAAGACCCTTGAGGACAGAAATATCATTGCCTCTTCTAGTGCCCAGTATCCAGCACTCAGCACCCAGCACCCAGCACCCAGCGCCAGCCTCTGCCAGGTCAAGTACCTTGCCCACGGCAGGTTTTCAGGGAATTTTGTTCAGTGAGTGCCCACTTCTCTAACCGAGTACTAATTTTAGACTCTTCCTTTATTAAGAAAAGTTCTCTGCAGAGTTACCATCTATGGGTGGGATGTTGCTGCAAATTTTCTTGCATGTAACTAACATCTCGTGTCCTGTGATAGCTGACATCCAGGTCCACGGAGTTCAGTATGGGATAAGGAGTGACCCTGATGTGGTTTTTACCCTGCGCCAGGGGGACACAGTTCGGCCCCACAGAGGTGCCGCTAACATAAGTAGGCAGGTGTGGTTGAAAGGTGGGCCTATGCGGGCCTCACATGCTGCATGGGCCCAGGTGACCTTGAGGCAAAGCCTGGGTCTCCCCTGCATGTGTGACGGCCAACTCCGCTGGCAGCCCCAGGGCCCGCTGGCCGGGAGCCCCCCAATGTGGCTTCTCAGGGTCCTCAGCAGTGGAGGGGGGCCATGCGGTCGCACCACCTGCTGCCTTTGCCCATGGGTCCTGCAGCACCTTCACACATGGGAGCTCACTGCAAAACAGTTCCCAGATGAGGTCAATGTTTGCCATTACACAGGAGAAAACTCAAAGTTCAGAGACGGTCATTCATTTCTTCATTTCACAAGCATTTATTGGATGGCTGAGCCAGACACACAGGCAAGCACTTGCCCAGACAGGGGATGTGTCAGAATCCAGACTCCTCCTGATTCCCCACCCGAGTTCTTCCCACCACCTCATATGCCTGGAATGAAATGCCTGAAGAAATGGGGGTGGCAGGAATTCTCCCTTCTGTGAAGTGGAGCAGAGATGAGATGCTGGGAACAGAGGTGACTGGGAAAACGCGGACATGGTCCAGACATCTGTTGCCTTTGCAGGAGCCCCTGGGAGACTCCGGTTGTATGAGCTTAGCTCTTCTTCCAGTTTTTCACAAAATCAGGGCACCTCTCTTCTTGGTTCAGCTCATCTATGACATTGTTTCATCAGCTTCCTCAGTTGAGAGGTGCCCAGAAGGACAGCCACCTGTTCACCCTTCATTTCTGTCCTTTACAACCATCGCCACAGAACTGGCTGGGCAGGGCCGCTGGGAGTCCCCGACCCTGATTCCTCCAGGTACGGTGTTTGTCTCTGACTTGCTCATGTTTGTGGCGGCCTGTGTCCAGCAGTGAGCTGGAAATCTGGTCTTTCAGCTGAGCCAGCACTTTCTTAGGACTTGCAGACAAGTGTCACCCATGTATTGTTCAGGCATCGCTTTCACAGGTGCTTGTGTGCAGATAATGCACTAGCAGGTGAGTATTCTCAACTGATTTTAAGCCTCACTACAAGCTCAACATTCAGAAAATGAAGATCATGGCATCTGGTCCCACCACTCCATGGAAAATAGATGGGGAAACAGTGGAAACAGCATCAGACTTTATTTTTTTGGACTCCAAAATCACTGCAGATGGTGACTGCAGCCATGAAATTAAAAGACGCTTACTCCTTGGAAGAAAAGTTATGACCAACCTAGATAGTATATTCAAAAGCAGAGACATTACTTTGCCGACTAAGGTCCATCTAGTCAAGGCTATGGTTTTTCCTGTGGTCATGTATGGATGTGAGAGCTGGACTGTGAAGAAGGCTGAGAGCCGAAGAATTGATGCTTTTGAAATGTGGTGTTGGAGAAGACTCTTGAGAGCCCCTTGGACTGCCAGGAGATCCAGCCAGTCCATTGAGGAGATCAGTCCTGGGATTTCTTTGGAAGGAATGATGCTAAAGCTGAAACTCCAGTACTTTGGCCACCTCATGGGAAGAGTTGACTCATTGGAAAAGACTCTGATGCTGGGAGGGATTGAGGGCAGGAGGAGAAGGGGACAACAGAGGATGAGATAGCTGGATGGCATCACTGACTCAATGGACGTGAATCTGAGTGAACTCCGGGAGTTGGTGATGGACAGGGAGGCCTGGCGTGCTGCGTTTCATGGGGTTGCAAAGAGTCGGACACGAATGAGCGACTGAGCGACTGAACTGAACAATACTTGAGATGCAATGTGATCCCTAGTCTGTGGTTGAGGGTTAAGTGGTGTGACCATAGCTCATAAATGGCAGAGCAGAATGTGAGCTCCTGTCTCCCGGCCTCGGGGCAGGACCCCAGGCATCACATGGAAGATTCTTAGTCTGGAGCCCATGCTCTGCCAGCAAAGCCACAAGGATGGGCTTCTGGTCCCTGAGCTCCACGTGACCATACACAAAGCTTGTGGTCACATGTGTCTTTCTCAGGAAGACTTTGTAGCGTTAACTAGATTCTCAGAGAGACCCATGGCCGCAGGGAAATGGGTAGCGGGTCGTGACACCAGGTCTGCATGACTGCTCTTCTTGTCTGCCCACTGAGCTCCTGGAGAAGACCAGCTCTTTCCTGCCTAAGTTTCAGGCCTTTTGAAGTCTTGGAAATGTAGCATCAGGTTTCACTTACCATGTGAGTAATTCCGCCCAAACCCCAGGAGATGGTGGAGGAGCCTGGTGTCCTTCAGGGCTTGGGGTCGCAAAGAGTCAGACACGACTTAGCGACCGAACAACTCTGCCCAGTCAACTTCTATGAGGTTGGTCATAAATACTTCTAGTGACAACTGGTTTTTCTCTGTCATCTGTGATGCAGTGTGGACCCAGACTCAGGTGAAGGGGATGTAGTAATGTTTGAGGGTAAATGTTGTAGCCATGAAAGATTGTCCCTCTTGGAGGCTTTTTACACCCTCTCCTTGGAAAGCTGACCCTTGACTCCGCTTCCTAAGATGAGCGGCCACAGTCAGCATGAAGCCCACCTCTGGTCCAGGTCTCTTCCAGTCACCCCTTGTCCCCCCCATCCTCTGGGTGCTACTCACCAGACCAGCTCTGACCTGCCCTGTCAGAGCAACGAGAGCCGTATGACCCAGGGTCACTGCCCCAGCTCTTGATCACAAAGCTGTGCCGGGCAGACAGCATCTGGGGGCCGATCCCCTGAGGAGACACCGGGGAGGTGGCCAGCTCAGGAAGAGTGACAGGTTTGTGGACTGTCTGAAGGTGACTGGGCAGAGGAAGGACCAGCCCCCGGTGCAGAGCTGCTCAAAGCCTGGCTGTAACGCCGGGCCCGGTGCCCCCACCCCTCACCCTGGGCAGAGCACCTGGGCCTGGCCGCCCCCTGCTTCACTGGGGTGACACGGGCCCCAGCTCACATCTCCGGGGCTGTTTGCCCTGCTTTTCTGTAGTATGTGGAGCGACTATGTCAGTGGATATTTGAATTTTAAAAGGAGAAATTGAAAAGAATAAAAACCTGCATTTTATTTCTAATAAGCCAACTGTGTGGGCCCCGGCAGAGGGCTGGGGAGGTGGCTGAGCTGGTGGGTTTGGATGACCCTGGTGCCCGGCAGGTCCCCATGTGCCTCCCTGCCACTCCATCTTCCCACCCTAGGACAGAGGCTCTGTTCATGGACATGAACCCAGAGGCATTTAGTCATTCAGTGACGACTTCCTCTTCAGAGTGGTCTGTGGAAGGAATAGAGCTTGTCAAGGAGGGAAATGTCTTTAGAACTTCTATTAGCCTTATTGCTCAAGTTACACCTCCTGAGTAGCAAACACGCCAAATCTCGGTGGCTTAAAAATCCACTGGTTTTTTATTTCTTGTGATTCTGTGGGTTCTGGGCTTCCCCAGTGGCTCAATGGTAAAGAATCTGCCTACACTGCGGGAGACACCAGAGATGCGGGTTTGAACCCTGGGTCGGGAAGACCCCCTGGAGAAGGGAATGGCAACTCACTCCAGTATTCTTATGGGGAAATCCCATGGACAGAGGACCCTGATGGGCTACGGTCCATGATGTCACAGAATCGGACACGACTGAAATGACTGAGCACACTGTGGGTTCCATCCATCTCACGTGGGGTATCCTGTGCAGCTTGTCCAGCAGGAGCTGAGCCAGGGCCAACCTTCCCAGGCAGCCTCCTCCCCTGTGAGGCTCTCTCCTTGTGGGGTTCATCCTGAGCCCCGTCAGGCCCCCTGGATGCCCAGGCCCGGGTGTTGGTTCTGCTGGACTTGCCTGGCATGGCCACGGCCCCGCTTCAGCCCACCGCAGGTCTCTGTCTCTGGAGCTGTGCTGGTGCAGGTGGACAGGGCACAGAGCCCGTCTACACAGTCACCCTGTGCGATTTACACCTGAGGACCCCTATCTGAGACCAGGACAGGGACGAGCCCGACGTCCCTTCAGGAGTGAGAGAGGACCCTGGGCTCTCCCTCCTGACCCGGGCCCCGCGGCCATGGAAGCGGCTCCTGGAAGAAGCTTCACCAGCAAGGGACCTAGGTCTTGAAAATGTCTGAATGTGTCTCTGCATCCAGGCTGCTCACTCAGAAGTGGCTGAGCTGGAGAAGCACCACCCGATCCAGTGAGGAATTACGTTCCCGCGTGGCTCAGAGCTGACGCTGAGTAAACATGGACGCGAGTGCGGCCTGAGCGGGTGTCCAAGTCCCCAGTTGCGGTCCCAGCTCCCTTCATGAGAACAACGGTCTGGGGGTCCCCTCTGGGCCCTGATGCGGTCACCAGCTCCCTGTGGGTAAATTCTGCTGCCCCGTTCTGGTTTCTGGTCAAGCTCTGTTCAGAAAGATGCTGGGAAGAGGAAGCTTTGAAGTGAAAACTTTTTATCTTTAAATTTTTTCCCCTTAAACGAGTCTCCCCAGTTTTTCTTTCATTTCTCTCTCACCTTGTTCTCCCCGTTAAACACTGTCACCCCCACCATAGAAGCGAGTCGTTTCCTTAAATCTGATCCATTTATTCAGTTCCCTTTTCTGCACTTTCACAGCGGGCAGGTCACCTCTCCCTGAGTGACTCTCAGGATTTTCCTTCTTTTTCTTTTGACATTCGTTCTCGTGAAGAGAGTGCTTTCACAGGGCTGAGCTCAGCCTCTCACTTTCACGAGATCAGGGATCTTAAAAACATTTTCTTGGAGCCTCAAAATGTTCTGTGCATTTTTCACAGCAGTGACATTTCTGTAGGATTAAACATTTTGCCCTTTGTTTCTTTCCCTGGAGAGTTTGTTTTTGTTGCTTTGGGTTTTTTTTTCTGTTTTGTTTTTATTGAGGTGTAGTTGACATCTAACATCATATAGGTAACAGGTATACAATATAGTGATTCGATATTTGTACATTCTGTGGAATGATCACCCCAGTTAGTCTAACGAACGTTGATCAGCATCCATATTACAGAATTTTGTTTTTTTCCTTGTGAGGAGCACTTTTAGGGTCTATTCTTAGCAGCTTTCACATATGCATACAGAATTATTACCTACAGCCGCCATGCTATATGTGGCATCCTCATGATTTGTTTATTATATAACTACAAGTTTGCAGCCTTTGACTCCCTTTTGCTCACGCCCGACCCCTACTATCCCCTCTAGCCACCATCCATCTGTGTTCTATGTCTATGAGCTCTGTGCCTGTCTGCTATTTGAAGTGAGGTCACACAGTGTTTGTCTTTGTCTGACTTACTTCACTGAGCATAATGCCCTTGGGGTCCACCCTCGTGTGGCAAATGGCAGGATCTCAGTCTTTGTGGCTGAACAAATACTGTCCCATTGTGTGGGTAACACATCTTTATCCATTCAAACACTGATGGACATTTATGCTATTTTTCCAGATCTTGGCTGTTGTAAATAATTCTGCAGTGAACTTGAGGGTGAAGATATTTTTAAGTTACTGTTGTGTTTTCTTCTGATAAATATCCAGAAACGGACTTGGAGAGTTTTTTATAAGTGTGCTGACTGTTCATTCATTAACTCAGGAACAAGGATTTACCAGGTCATCTCTGTTGGCTCAGACAGTAAAGAATCTGCCCGCAATGCAGGAGACGCAGATTTGATCCCTGGGTCAAGAAGATCCCCTGGAGAAGGGAATGGCAACCCACTTCAGTGTTCTTGCCTGGAGAATCCCATGGACAGAGGAGCCTGGCGGGCTACAGTCCTTGGGGTCACAAAGAGTTGGACATGACTGACACTTCCTGTCTCCTGAACACAGGGTTATAGTCGTGACTAGATAGACGAAGCCCATGGAACTCATTATTTTGTATTCCGAGATGGTGAGTAACCGTTGCCTGAAATCTTATGGTTTCTCAGTTTTCTGACAATCGTGTAGATGTAGCTGGCAGCTCCTGTCCATTTTGCTCTAAGTTGGTGTCGTGAGCCACAACCAGGAATGATGAAGTTTTAGGCAATGAAAAACAATGGGTCCCTGGGAACCCCAGGCAGGGGTGTGAGGAAGGGTCAGCAGTTTAGTTAAACGACAGTGTTTTAAGTGAATGCTTTGTAACTGCTTCATCACTACGCCCACTTAGAGCTGGACATCCTTTCGTTCAGCAGATGGATGGCAGGGTGATGGTGGGTGACAGGACAGAGAGCCAGCAGTGGCAGGAAGAGTTGGGATGAGTGGCCGCAGGCACTACGGCCAGTCTACTAGCCCTGCCTGCTTCCTGAGGTTTTTGCCTGACGGTTTCAACAGAAAATCACCCCAGCCCCCACCCCCTTCTCCTCAGGCACCTTCTCAAGCTGCCAGCTCTGTTGGTTCACAGCATCCTCGGTGGGTCACAAACCCTCGGGGACACGAATCCTTGTTCTCTCTCTGCTCTGTGCCTGTGACCACATCCGATGTTCGCCGGGGCTCATTCAGCTCAGGATTCCACCAGCTCCTGAGAAATATATCATAGCATCGTCTGGACACCAAGAATTGCCCTAAGTGACGGCCTTTGGGGATGCTAGTAACCACGGGCTCTTGGGTGGGGCTCAAAGTCTTAAATTTCATTCAGTTGTTCATATGGAGACAGGATGCTGCTGTGTGAATAAGAAAGATGTGAATTGCTGCCATGGAGCACCTGACAATCCCAAATTCATAGGGACAAGAGCTCAGGATGAAGTCTTCCTGGTTTCCCCAAACCCCTTGTTTAGGGCCCGTAGATGGGAAAAAGGGAGGAGGGAGAAAATGGCCTGAGCAGTGTAGACAGCTGACCTGGGTGTTTCAGGTCAGAAACCATCCCTTCTTAAGTTTTCCTAAACTCCTAAATGTTGGCTCAAAACTCAACATCCAGAAAACTAAGATCATGGCATCCAGTCCCATTACTTCATGGCAAATAGATGGGGAAACAGTGACAGACTTTATTTTGGGGGGCTCCAAAATCACTGCAGATGGTAACTGCAGCCATGAATTTAAAAGATGCTTGCTCCTTGAAAGAAAAGTTATGACCAACCTCGATAACATATTAAAAAGCAGAGACATTACTTTTCCAACAAAGGTCTGTCTACTCAAAGCTATGGTTTTTCCATTAGTCATATATCAATGTGAGAGTTGGACTCTAAAGAAAGCAGAGCACAGAAGAGTTGATACTTTTGAACTGTGGTGTTGGAGAAGACTCTTGAGAGTCCCTCGGACAGCAAGGAGATCCAACCAGTCCATCCAAAAGGAATTCAGTCCTGAATATTCATTGGAAGGACTGATGCTGAAGCTGAAACTCCAATACTTTGGCCACCTGATAGGAAGAACCGACTCATTGGAAAAGATCCTGATGCTGGAAAAGATTGAAGGCAGGAGGAGGAGATGAGAGAGGATGAGATAGATGGATGGCATCACCGACTCGATGGACATGAATTTGAGTAAACTCTGGGAGTTGGTGATGGACAGGGAGGCCTGATGTGCTGCAGTCCGTGGGGTCGCGAAGAGTCAGACACAACTGAGTGACTGAACTGAACTGAATTTAAATTCCTCTCCATCATGAAAACAGGTTAAAGGCGTAGTTGTCAGAGGTCTTGTGTTTCAAACCCGTTATTAAGTCAGAAGCCATCAGCAGTGACCCAGCTCCTCGCTCCTCGGGGGCTGTGGTGGGCGGGACTGTGTGCCTGAGAGGTCCTGCTTCCCGGGTCTTTCTCATTTGGGACCAGACCCTTGCAAAGTGTCCTAGTAAATCTACATCCATTATTTAAATTTGTAAAATACAGGGTTTAACTGTATTTCATACTGTTTAACTAAATTCTGACTAAAGTACTATTTTGAAAAATTTATCCAAATAATAAGTGTACACAGTTTAAGGACTCAAGTAGAACTAAAAGGCTTTCAAGGAAATAACTCAGTCTTCCGCCCGCCCCTCTACTCATGGCAGCGCTGTGCCCTGAAGGCAAGCAAAGCCCTCGTTTCTGACCGTGACCCCCCCCACCTCACTCCCACCCCTGCTCTGGTCTCTAAACAATGTGCTTCTTCTGCTGTTTCCTGATCTGGGTCTTCTGCCTGCTTCTGTAGTATTTGGAGGGCTGGCTTCTCCTTACATGGGTGGCTCCCACCCAGCACCCATCCCTTCCTCCTTCCTCATAACAAATCCACATTTCATATTTTGGTAAAATAAATACTGGTCCCACAGGGGCTTCCCTGGAAATTCAGTGGTGAAGGCTCTGTGCTTCCACTGCAGGGAGGCGGGGGTTCCATCCCTAATCAAGGGACTAATATCCCACAAGCCTCTCGACAATAAACAAAAACAACAAGACAACAAAACTGGTTCTTGTGTTAACTACAGAGAAAATCACTTCTGGATGGAGTTTGCTGTTTACAGTCCTTCTGCCACCTCCCACCCTCAAAGCCACAGGGCCCACACTTCCTTTCGCCAGGTTCTCTGTGTGTCTATTGTTCAGTTTTCCCTGCTCTTCCACGCGCCTGTCACATGCTCGGGAGTAGCCGTTGGAGTGGACGTGGTTCTGATCCCTCTGCTCCATTGGCTCCTTGCTCCCCACCCCCATCTGGACAGTCCCGCAGGCCTGCCCGCTGCTCCTCCTGTATTGGGCTCCTGCTTCCTGGAGTCTTGTCTCGTATCTTCTTTGCTTCACCCCCTCATTTTGCTGGAGTGCCTCCTCCAGCAGGTTCTTGAGAACGGGGTGGGGGCGCTCCTCAGCCTGACCTATCAGCTGTCACGCCTGTCCTGCTTGCTTTGTTCTCATTCACAGAACTGGCCTTGACGGTGGGGAGGAGCTGAGCTCTTCCCTAGGCACATGTGCGTCAGGACTCCGTCCTCTGGGCCATGACCCTGAGAGTTTGTCGGGGGCGGGGGTGAGGCCGCCTTGGAATGTAGACATTCGCCGCCTCTGGGAGGTGATGCAACCGGAGTCTGGGCTTAAGTGATGACTGATAATCAGAGCCTGGAAACCAAGTCTGAATTGGACTGTCCGCTCCACCAGCCAATACCCCAGCATCTCCAAACAGACAGACTAGATCCAGGGCCATGGGGCGACTAGGACAGGCTTTGGGGAAGAGGTGAGGACAGGCAGGTGGTGAAGAGAAGGGGAGTGCGGTTCCAGGTAGTGAGTCACGGCTGCAGGTGACGGTGACAGAGATGTGGAGAAGCAGCGGGTGGAACAGCGGGGGTGGGTGGGAGACAAGCTGACCGGGAAGGTGACGATCAGGGTCCCAGCAGGTGCAGGTAGCCCCTCCCCGACTCCCTCTGACCTCAGCCCATGACCCTCCTGAGAAAGGTTGCTGGGCTGAAAGAAGTATCTTCAAAGTGCTATTTGGAGGATTCAATGACTTATCACAAATGAGCAAAGCCCTTGTGTGTGTGTGTCTGGTCAGTCTTGTCTGACTCTGCAACCCCATGGATCGTACCTGCCTGGCTCCTCTGTCCATGAGGATTCTCCAGGCAAGAATTTTAGCGTGGGTTGGCCATTTCCTCCTCCAGAGAATCTTCCTGACTCAGGGATCAAACCCATGTCTCTTGTGTCTCCTGCATTAGCAGGCGGGTTCTCTACCACTGCACCACCTGGGAAGCCTAAGAAAAGCCCTTAATAAAGTACAATTCTTTCCAGTCTCGAAAAATCAATGGTGATTGCAAAAGACCTTGAATGCTGATCTGAGGAACACTGTTTACAGGCAAAGCGGGAATGGAAGGTCCTTCTTCTGGGGGAGTGGCAGGCAGTCCCAGGACAGAGCCGACCTCCTGGCCTCTGTGGCCGGGCCTGCCCAGTGGCCAGCGGATCCTGCTGCATCTGCGCTGGGCCCTGTCAATTCCCAGTGAGGGAGGAGATAGATGGGCTCCAGGTTGGAAATTTATAGTCAACCAGCCTCCTCTTTGCATTCCCTGATATAAGAGGTAGATGAGCTCCAGTTGAAGAAGTAACAACCAACAAAAACATGTAAATAGCCTATCCTTGTCTCTTGTTAAACACCTCCAGGGGAGTAATCATGGCAAGGACAAAGAAAGGAAAAAATCCTGTCTGATAAGGAAGACAGGCCCAGAAAGGCTCTTTTGAGTCAAAAGTCAGAGGATAATTCCAGGCCACAAGTCTTGCTCTTCCCAGAAGCCTTCACTTCAAGATCCATCGTGGCGAGGGTATGCGTGTGCATCCCAAGGGAGGGTCCTGAGACAGTAGGGACAAAGCAAGGTAATTGGCTTAAGGGAAGACACAGACCCAGAAAACTGACCTTTTATATAGGATTTAAACTTTCCAAAGGCATGACTCTCTCTCTGAACTCACCCATGTGTCTTTTGGCAAGTACTTTTCTTTCCAATAAACTTCTTTACTCTGTACCTTCTGCCTCATTGACTGAGTTCATTCTTAACTAGGCAGGCAAGACTAGGGACCCTAGCCCTAACTGCTGGCACCTGTGGTCCAGTGATTAGGACTCTTGGTCTAGGAGACTAAGACCCTGCTTCTAGCTACCGCTTGCTGTTGCTAGCTGCAAGCTGCCACTTACTACCGTGTACATCCAAAATCACCAGGAGGGAGCCCAGTGGAAAATTTTGAGCTGCAGTGAGAAATCGTGTATGGTCTTGGAAACTGAAGATGTTCCTTTAAAAGAAAAAAATCAGTGCTTTTTAAAGTCAAGTGACAGCATTGACCATTATCTGCTCTTCTCTCCTGCCAGCTCTCAAGTTTTCTTGGGATGTTATCAGGGCAAGGATCAGAACAATGCTTGCTTCTGTTTTGTTTTTAACCTGAATCATGAGTGACCAATTGGCAGACGTAGGCCGAGCAAGAAGGCTTCTCTGATGCTGGACTTTTGCAAAAACGTAGAGGCTTGCCAGTGTCCGCGTATTTCCTTGTCTTTCCCCAGGGAAGGTCCTTTCTGCATTTGGTTGTCAAGGGCCACTGAAGATTGTTTGGGAACTTGACCGCTGTGGCCACATCCTGGCAGAATTTCTTGCCGACTGTTACTTATTATTCTACAAAAATCAAACAAGCGAAAGCTGTCTCTCTCCAAAACAAACCCCCAAACCCAAACACACACACATGGCCCACAAACACACACACACACACACACACACAGTGACCCACAACTCTGCTATGGTTGGTGCTGAGGAGGACGTGTCTTAAACGGCAAGCACAGCCTTCACTGGACTGTGGGACCATTGGTACATTTCTCTTCTTGAAAGAGGGACTCCAGTTAAAAATGAACATTTTGGGGGTCCCCTTTTATCCAGTTTAGTTTTCAGGGGTCTGGTGGGGTCATCCAGGGACTGGTTCTCATCTTCATTGTGTAGAGCTCACGCCCCCTTCCCGTTTGACCTTACACCTGCTTCCTGGCGATTCATGACCCTCTGGTCCCCACTGGGGGCTTCTGGGGGCTAGGCTGCATGGTCTTCAGCTTTCTGCTGAGGTTGAGGAACCTGAGTCCATCAATGGGAGACCACCTGCACTATGAAGACCAGTGGAGAAGCATGAACATGCTGTGGGGCAGAGGGGGTAACAACAAGTTGATGACACCTGACATTTATCCAATGTCTGCTGTGTTTGGGCTGAAGCCTTGTTCATCTTTGTCTCATTTAACCCTCAGCAATCCCTTGGTGGCTCAGACGGTAAAGCATCTGCCTACAATGTGAGAGACCTGGGTTCAATCCCTGGGTCGGGAAGATCCCTGGAGAAAAAATGGCAAGCCACTCCAGTACACTTGCCTGGAAAATCCCATGGACTGAGGAGCCTGGTAGGCTACAGTCCATAGGGTCACAAAGAGCTGGACACCACTGAAGCAACTTAGCACAACCCTGTGAAGTATATCCGGATTCCCACTTTACCAATAAAGTGAGGATCTGAGGCTCAACAACCTGCCCAAGGTTAGGGAGCCACTACTTTTTAAAAAAAACTTTCAGGGACTACCCTGGTGATCCAGTGGTTAAGACTTTGTCTTCCAATGCTGGGGGTACAGGTTCTATTCCTGGTCAGGAAACTAAGGTCCCATATGCTTTGGGCCTAAAAAATCAAAACATAAAACAGAAGGAACTTCATGCTGATGTTTGGCAGAAACCAACACAATACTGTAAAGCAATTACCCTTCAGCGAAAAACAAATTTAAAAAAAAGAAGCAACATTGTAACAGATTTAATAAAGACTTAACAAATGATCCACATCAAAAGTATCTTTTAAAAAATTCCAACTAAGTCAACGTTTTTAGTCATAATATTATATAGTCTTCCTGGTGAGACCCACATCTATGGATTCTCCTGGGTTAGCTTCCATTCCATGGATAGTTGGATGAAAAAGGCTGTCATTCTCATTTTCACACATAAGAACTCTAAACTGTGCCTTTAAGAGGGTGTGTGATGGCATTTAGTTGTTGATAAATACAGTCTTGTATTTAACACAGATCTTTTCCTCTTTTGCATTTTTCTGACCTCTCTGATGACTGTTTTGCTTAGAGAAGCTCTGAGTCAGCAGCATTTCCGGGGACCTGCAGGATGAACTCCAGTTGGAGTGGGAAAAGGAAGACTTACAGTCCTGTTCCTTGCCTGAGCTCGCCATTCCACATCAGCAGGGCGAGAAGACCAGCTCTTCTGCAGGAAACAGCCATCAGGGCTGCTCATCCCAATTCAGGAGCCACTGGCCACGGTGGTTGAGTTACATTTAAATTCATAAAATAAAATAAAACAGAAACCCAGTTCTCAGCCCCACCAACCACACAGCGAGGCCTGATCCCCCACGTGGCCGGAGGTGCCGCACGGGCAGCTCAGATGTGGAATGTCCACCTGACAGAGTCTGCTGGACGCCTGCCCATGCCAGCTGCCCCGCACCAGGCCCCACGGCCACGGCCATGGCCACGGCCACGGCCACGGCCACAGCCGCTTACGGAGCTGGGGCAGACCCAGTTTCTGACACCTGGAGTTCATTTTCCTAGAGATAAGTCTACACAACTTCATATAAGAGAATGAGACATGGTCTTTTTTTTCAGGGCGGAGAATCAATTAGCAAGATAGACATGAAACTGGGGCAACAACAGGTGATTTTTATTAATTGCCATAACCATTTATTTATTTCTTAGAATTTTGTGTAATGCGAGTTATTTTAGTTTTTGTTTAATGAATGTGATTAATTTATTACAGAGGATCTGTTTTTTGCTCCATTTTGTGAGCTCTGTGAATCACTGATTACACTTTAAGTTTCAAAGGTAGATTGTTGCTTTTCTGTATCTAATATTTTTGTTAAAGGAAAACCTTCCCTCTAGTAGGAACACGGATTGACCAGGTCTGGATGATGAGAGGCTTGGCTCATTAAACACAGGAGGCGTCTGCAGCTGGCAAGCCTGGTCTCTCCACTTTCACAAAGTCTGTGCCCAGGGCCCCCATGTGCTCTGCAGTACCCTGAGGTGGGAACCCCAAAAGGTGCATGGGGGCTCTCTCTAGTTGCGGCGAGTGGGGTACTCTTCACCACATGTACTCTTCCCTGGTTGAGTTTCACCAAGATGAATCCAAACTCCCAGGTTTGTGAGTCACTGGTGGGAAGTCAGTGGCAGGGCCGGGCCTGGATCCGCACAGACTCAGAAGGATAGGGAACCAACCGGACAGGAGGACACTGTCACCCAGGCCAGGAGGTGAGGGGGCAGGCCCCATCCTGAACCCCAGATGCCCATGAGTCTAGGCGGCTGCTCATAGGAGGCGGTGTAGCCATGGAGAAGGAAGTTGGCTGATCCAAGGAGTGGAGGTAGGGGGAGGGTCCTGGGAGAACAGAGGGCTCCTGGAGCGTGTCTGCCCACTGCAGGCAAGAAGGCACCTCTGTCACCAGCCCCTGTGGCTGTCGGGCTCGGGAGCAGGGGCACTGGCAGCTGCTGGGCAAGGGAGGCGGGGGGTCACGGGCCTGAGGAGAGTCCTGATGGTTCAGGGGGAGGGAGGAGAAGGAGCCCTCCCTAAGAAAGGGCTGCTGGGGACCCTTAGCTCAGTTCCTTAAGCTGAAGGACTGAGTGTACCTCTCCTCCTGTGACCCAGGCAACCTGTGGCAGGATGAGAAAAGAGAGAGGACGAATCAGACCAAGACCGCCTGAACTCAGGCTGGAGGTGCGGGGAGCAGGGACGGGGCGGAGGGGGGCTGGTGCTGCTGAGAGAGCTGCAGAAACGGGGCTTCACGGGATCTGGGCCGGGGAGACGAGGGAGGGCAGCAGGGCCCCTGAAGGGAGAGGCATGCAGTGGCGCAGTGGACACGCAGGGAGGAGAAGGATGTGGTCAGAGGTGGAGTGTGGACAGTTACGGGAGCTGGGAAGTGTGGGTGGTGTAGAGCGGCCCCACTCGCCACGACTAGAGAAAGCTGCATGCAGCAACGAAGACCCAGGGAGGGCAGCAAAAAGTAAGTGAACAGTGTAGTGTTTGCACACAACCCCCACATACATGCCTGCACACTGTGAGTCATCTCTGCATTTCTTACAATCTTAATACAACGTACACGTTGTGTGGACAGTTGCTAGAGCACAGAAAATTCAAGTTTTGCTTTTTGGAACTTTCTGGAATTTTGGGGGTATATTTATGATTCAGTTAGTCGAATTCAATGATGAGGAACCCATAGATATGAGCACCAACTGCATATTAACACCACTGAACTATATACTTAAAAATGGTGAAGATGGTCAATTTTGTTTTGCGTATTTTTTTTCTCACCACGCACACAAACCAAAAAAAAAAAAAGCAAAACCAAAAATTCTTAGAGGCCACTGGGATTAAGCACCTTTTGCTCTTACCCTTGGGAATCAAATCTATTATCTTTTTTTTCCTGCACATTTTCCCTGGGTGTTAGTTAATTGAACCTCAGAGCCACAGACTGTCAGGGATCACTACATAAACTTGCTTTATGTGTGTTTTGTTTAAAGACACCTAATTCATGTATATTCAACAATATACTGTTAGTTCACTCACAGTCAACAGCGCTGTAACTGCAGCCTGAGCAAATCATACCTGACACGGTTTTCTCCCTAAGATACCTCATAGCTTTTATTTAGGACACCATACATTGATTTAACCCTACACTTTGGGACCATTTTAAAAGCAAAATTACTCCTCCCCTCAAAAAAAGAATTAACCAGAAATGTAAAAATGTGACTCTAAATAGTCTTTGAAAAGGATACTTGCTACAGTTCAAGAGAAGGAACAAGAAGGCAGCACCCAACCTTGTCTGACCTCAGCTGGGAATGTGCATTAGGTGACTCAAATTTTTGCCACAAACATTGATTTTGGAGTTAGAAAGAAATTTTAGCAACTAAGCAAGCTTGCAAATTGCAAAATCCACAAATCAAGGACAATTGACTGTTCTGGGAATGGGTCCAACAAGAGGTGTTCAAGACCCTTTAAACCTTCCTGAAAGGAGGTGAAAATGAGATCTAAGAAGAATATCCCACGATCTTGAGCAGAAAACGCAATATGATAAAGGTTTCAGTTCTCCCCAGAGGAACACAATGCAAGCCCAACACAGTTTTTCACGGAAATTGAAAGGCTGGTTCTAAAATGTATATAGGAATGCAAAGCATCAACAATAACCAGGATCCTCCTGAAGAAGCCACAATTGTGTCAGACGTTATAGACTGCTGTATGTATGCTCTCTCAATTAATCCTTATGGCAAAAGAGTCATTCCCTGTTTTACATATGAGAACACTGAGGTTTGCAGAGGTTAGTGACTCACCCGGGGCACACAGGAGGGGCAGGTGGCACCTGCAACACCCTGGTAAGTTCCATATTTCTCACTCACTCACACACACACACACATACACTTACACACACACACTCACTCACACACACATGGAGATGGGGGGCACCAGCTCACATCCGTCAGGGCTTGTGTGCTGTGCTTAGTCGCTCAGTCGTGTCTGACTCTTTGCAACCCCATGGACTATATCCCTCTAGGTTCCTCTGTCCATGGGATTCTCCAGGCAAGACTACTAGAGTGGGTTTCCTTGCCCTCCTCCAAGGGATCTCTCTGACCCAGAGATTGAACCCAGGTCTCCTGCATTGTAGGCGGATTCTTTACCATCTGAGCCACCAGCGAACCCCTTGAGCTCCTTCATTTTAGACCGGAAGCTACAGGAGAAGCGAGTCTGGACCAACCTTGGGGCAGATTTGAGCCTCTAGCCCAGCGTCGGTCCTGGTTCAGTGGGTCTCCGCGGGCTGTCGTGGTCTCAGCGTGACGTGGTCTGCATCCTCCTTGGTCTTTCATCGCTTTTCTGATGTATTTTGTTGTGGTCAAGTTCCTTTAACTGCTCTGCCCTTCAATTTCTGTAAAATGGAAAGAATCATTCCTAAACCCATGGGTGGTTTGAAGATTAAATTAAATAACACTCAGATCACAGTGTCTGAACCTGGAGAAGCATTCAACAAACGTCAAGGACTAGTATCATTTATCATTTAAATGCATCATTTAGAACCACAATTGTGTAAGACATTATAGATGGCTGTACACAGGCCCTTTCAGTTAATCCTTACAACAAAGGAGTCATTCCTTGTTATACATATGAGAACACTGAGGTTTGCAGAGGTTAGTGACTCACTCGGGGCACACAGTAGCAGCAACATGGTGGTGAGTTCTCCTTGGATTCTGCTTCTTTGCCATCTTCTTTTCCTCACAGGAGCCCTCAATCAAGTGTAGCCCTATGAAGTGCACTGCCCTTGCTTCGGCCCACGGAGGCATCCTGCTGTCTTTCCTCCGCCCTGTTTTCTCTGTGTGTCGGGACTTACCCTATATAGCTCTTTATTCTTGCCTTTTTAATTTAACATTATAATGTTAGCACATTTCAAAATATTTAAAAAACACAGGCATGCCTCATTTTATTGCATTCCCCTTTGTTGCACTTTGCAGATATTGTACTTTTTACAGATAAATATTTTAGAAAACTGACAAATAACTATAGGGAAAAAAAGCCCACTGATGAAGACTTATTTCTTCCCCCAATGCACTGAATGGGTGACCTTGAGACAGTCAGTCGTAATTTTTGAGACAGTTATTTATTTTTGATCAAGAGAAACATGATCTTTGGTGGCTCTGCTTGTCTTCCCAGGTGGTTCAGAGGTAAAGAACCAGCCTGTCAATACAGGAGATGTAAGAAATGTGGGTTCGATCTCTGGGTCAGGAAGATCCCCTGGAGGAGAGCATGGAAACACACTCTAGTGTTCTTGCTTGGGGAATCCCCATGGACAGAGGAGCCTGGCGGGCTACAATCCATGGGGTCACAAGGAGTTAGACACTACTGAAGCGACTTAGTGCACACGTGGGCCTGTGAATGTTGGCGCAGGGGTAGGTCAGTGTGATCTCCACCCCAGGATTCGGAGGAGTCCTGCACCCCCCTCCCCCGTAGCTCCTCTGCTGCCCCAACAGGCACCCCACCCTCACCTTAGCAACCACTCATCTGTTCCCCATGACTGGGGTTTTATCTTTGTGAGAGGAAAAGCACAAAGTTTTGCACAATCTGGACTTTGCCCAATACTTTAACAAATCATTTGTTTTTATCTTAATTTTGTTTTGTTTTGTTCAAAACTTGGTCCAATGTCATTTCTCTGGAAAACATCCTTTGACCTCTCTCACTGTCATCTGGTTCACATACTTTCTGGCTCAGACAGTGAAGAGTCCTCCTGCAATGCAGGAGACGTGTTGATTCCTGGGTCTTGAAGATCCCCTGGAGAAGGAAATGGCAGCCCACTCCAGTATTTGTGCCTGGAGAATTCCATGGACTGAGGAGCCTGGTGGGCTACAGTCCATGGGGTGGCAAAGAGTTGGACATGACTGAGCGACTAATACACTTTTCTCTGGGCTTCCATAATTTCTGTGCATATTTCTAATCTCTCAAATGTTTTTTGGATTTTTGGTGGCACAGCCTGTGGGATCTTAGTTTCTCAACCAGGGATTGAACCCAGTCCCTTTGCAGTGAGAACTCAAGAGTCCAAACCACTGGATAGCCAGGGAATTCCCTACCATTATCAGTTTTAATCTCTGTTAGATTTCAAGTTTCTTGAGGGCAGAGATTATGCCTATTCCAATTTGTTTCTCAACTGCCTATTAAATATGCATGTATATGAATATATAACGTGCAATTACTTATTATTTGATTCATAGATAAGTAACTAAGAGAGATGCTGAAGAGGGTGATCTGGATTCTCCTAAGACTGGGTGTCTGGTTGCTGGAGTTGAGAAAAAACAAAAGGGACAGCATGTAGTCACTTTGAAATGTAAGAATTTGAGAAAGCTTCTTAGAAAAAAAAATCAGATTCCATATTTGTTAGCTATTGCAACCCCACACACATGCTCAGGTATTCCAGGACAAGTGTTTTAGCAAATATCACTGTACGTGGTGACAGGAGCTAGAGGAGTTGGCTCAGGAGAGAGGACCATCTTTCTAGTTCTAGAGATGGGCTTGGCATCACTGCCAAAGTCAGTGGGACTAGGTAGTGGGGCTCCAGACCCCTGACCTCAGTTTTAGTCAGAGTTCTGCTTTCATTTCAATTTGAAGAAGGATTTCTACTGCTTAAAAAAATAAAAGCTGGGAGCATCGCAACCTTAAACCAAATAGCAATGCAGCCCACGTCCAGGCTGATTTGCCAGCTTCCCCAAGACTCATTTTCACTGGGGCTTTCTTCAATTAGGCCCTTTTTCTGGCATTTGATGCTATTCACAGTCAGAATCCACCCTTGTCACACTTGCTTGAGTTTCTGCCATGTTCTAGAAACTCTCGTTTGTTTGGATAGTTCTTTGGTGGGTCATTCTGGGAAGGTGCTTTCAGCCAAGTGCTGAAACTCCCTCATCAGGCGACAGGCATATCATCTCCCTCAGATTCGGGCAGTGAGAACCCTGTTCCACGGATAATTGTGTTAGCAATCAATAATCCTTTCACTGAGACTGGTTATTTTTACTTATTTATAGTGTTCATTGTGCAGCACGAAATGATGAGACTTCTAAATAACAGAAATAATACCACCTTGATTCCAAAATCAGGTTTTGGATTAGAATTCTAATTTAGTAGTGTGCTAAGAAATCTCAATAACCTCAGATATGCAGATGACATCACCCTTGTGGCAGAAAGTGAAGAGGAACTAAAAAGCCTCTTGATGAAAGTGAACGAGGAGAGTGAAAAAGTTGGCTTAAAGCTCAATATTCAGAAAACGAAGATCATGGCATCTGGTTCCATCATTTCATGGCAAATAGATGGGGAACAGTGGAAACAGTGTCAGACTTTATTTTGGGGGGCTCCAAAATCACTGCAGATGGTGATTGCAGCCATGAAATTAAAAGACGCTTACTCCTTGGAAGGAAAGTTATGACCAACCTAGATAGCATATTCAAAAGCAGAGACATTACTTTGCCGACTAAAGTCCGTCTAGTCAAGGCTATGGTTTTTCCAGTGGTCATGTATGGATGTGAGAGTTGGACTGCGGAGAAGGCTGAGCACTAAAGAATTGATGCTTTTAAACTGTGGTGTTGGAGAAGACTCTTGAGAGTCTTTGGACTGCAAGGAGATCCAACCAGTCCACCCTAAAGGAGATCAGTCCTGAATATTCATTGGAAGGACTGATGTTGAAGCTGAAACTCCAGTACTTTGGCCACCTGATGTGAAGAGTTGACTCATTGGAAAAGACTCTGATGCTGGGAGGGATTGGGGGCAGGAGGAGAAGGGGACGACAGAGGATGAGATGGCTGGGTGGCATCACCGACTCAATGGACATCGGTTTCAGTGAACTCCGGGAGTTGGTGATGGACAAGGAGGCCTGGTGTGTTACGATTCATGGGGCCGCAAAGAGTCGGACACGACTGAGCAGCTGGAATGAACTGAACTGAACTGAACTGAACTGAAGTGATGATGAACTCGTCATGTCTTTAACCACAGTGTCTTATTCCAAACGAGAGGAGTGGCAGGCGATGGCCTCAAGGGGAGGGTGATGATGGGATGGGAGGACGGGTTTGGGAGCAGGAGCTCTGGATGAGGAGGAAGAGCAGGTTCCATGGGTACAAGCTGCCAGCAGGCCTCGGGAGAGGCACCCCAGCAGGAAGACTCCGGATGTAGAGCAAGTCTGAGTGATGACAAGACCCAGGAGGAGACACTGCTGGGAGGTGGATGACAGAGTGCAGTAAGGTCAGTGGAGCTGAGGTCAGCTTTCCCGTAGCTGGTCGGATGGTTGACGAGGGGGCTGTGTGGGCCAATGGCTTTCTCCCCCGCCAGAGTGAATCTCCCAGGCTGTAATCGTATCCACCAGTGCCACTTCCTTCTTCGTGTTGTTCTTCCTGGAGTCCCCCTGCCTCAGTCCTCCTCTGGCCACTCACCTGTCCACTTTTCGTTCCCACACTTTGTGGATTCAGTCTCATCTGCTACTGTTTCCAGCTGATCTTTATCCTTGGAGAATTAGACCTTTAAAACTACAACTCTGTGGTCATTTGAATGAGGCTTGGGGAGGAGAGGAGATAAATCATGCATTCAGTCTGCCATATTCCCCCCTTTTTTTTCAATATCGTTAGGCTGAAGGAAAGTGATGACACTAAATAGTGAGACAAAATGGGAGACCCCCTAACTTTTGCAGGGGTGGTGGGTTACTCCTCCTTGTTAGAGGTCACTTGATTTCTTGTTTTGAAGACAGATTGTAGAGACTACTCTGGTGGCCTAGGGGTTAGGAACATGTGCTTCCACTGCTGAGGGCACAGGTTTGATCCCTGGTCAGGGAACTAAGATCCCAAAAGATGTGTGGCATGGCAAAAAAAGGAAAAAAAAAAAAAGCAGACTCTGAAGAATTGAGATGGACGGAACAAATGTCACAAATGAGATGAGACAAGTCAATGAGGACTCTCTAGACAGGAAATGATTTTGATTATAATTCACTCTGATTATAATTCACTCTTTGTCTTGATGGAAACTCACTGCTTACAAAAAAATGATAGTGGGAAGAATCTTTCTTCCTTTTTATTATTATTTAATAGTTTATTTTCCATACTTTCCTTCTGATTAACACAAAAGGTATTAATTACTAAATACTTAGCTTCCTCCTCAGCTACCACCAGCTGGACTGCACGTGGCATGTTTCCTCTGTAGACATGGGGCTCCTGTAGGCTTGAAGGACGACTTCGAGCCACTGCTCAGCTGCTTCCAGGAGATGGATAGTGTACACTTCGAGGACTTCTCTAAGCTCTGGATGAGTGTGAAGTTTGGAACCATCTTCTGCGATAGAATGAGAAATTTAGAAAAGAGCACGTCTGCAAAAGAAGCTTTGGCTTTGGCTTAGTGATATTTTTTACCTCCATACACCTTCCAGATCAGAACTGGTATTTTGTATCTGCTATATGGATTATATAGCACCCAACTGTGTCAACTAAAACAAAAGATTAGAGTTGCCCTGAAGGATTGGGATGAAATTTTAAAATTTCAGTAACATTTGATAAATGCACAACATTTTGAGGCAGCTTATATTTTTAGGAAGCTACGACTAGACAGAGCATTTCACTTTACAGCAATGCTTAAATTCCTGTCATACAGAATGAAGAAAAAATTTAATGAGCTGAAATTACTGAAGAATTTAAGGACCCAAATGATTGTATAATGAAACTTATCACTTATGATGTATTAGAGGAAATGATGAATGTTCATGACCATTATCAGAGAATGAAACATGTAACTTCAGCTGATAAGTCCAATCCAGAAAAATCCCTCAACTTGATAAAGGATGATTTTTTAAATAATATCAAGAACATAGCTTTGGAGCATCAGCAGTGGCACAAAGACAGAAAGAATCCACCTTAAAACTGAAAGTTAAAGATGGAGAAGAAAAGAGTGAGAGAAATTCACAACAATCAGAGAGATGTGAAAGGGCAGCATCATTAGCGAAAATAAAATCAAAGGCCTTTTCAGTTGTTGTTCAGGCATCAAAGTCAAAAAGGCACCGTCAGGTCAAAGTTGACTTTTCTGACTCTGATTCTGCACCCGGTTAAGTACATACCAAAGCAACTAGGAAAAGAAGAAACAAAGAAACGTTGAAACCAGCAGGAAGTGAAGTGTCTTCCAGAGCCAGAGGTGACATGCATAAGGAAGATAAATCTTTAAGTCTGAGTATGCCTGTGGTTATAGAAGAGGATGAGGAGAACAAAAGTTTTAGTGAAACAGAGTTCACTGCACCTAAGAGGAGAAGAAAACAGAGAACAAAAAGCCTGGTGCAGAGTACTCAATATTGAGGTCTCTGACAGAAAAGATTTATATAGGTTCATCTCTACCAATATTTTTGGACACCCCATGCGAAGAGCTGACTCATTAGAAAAGACCTTGAGACTGGGAAACACTGAAGGCAGGAGGAGAAGGGGATGACAGAGGAGATGGTTGGATGGCATCACTGACTCAATGGACATGGATTTGAGCAATTTCTGGGAGATGGTGAAGGACAGGGAGGCCTGGCATGCTGTAGTTGACAGCAACAACTACCATTTTTCTAGATTCCACATGACCCAGCAACTCTACTCCTGGGCATATACATGGAGAAAACCATGATTCTAAAACATACATGCACCTCAGTGTTTATTGTAGCGTTATATACAGTAGCCAGAACATGGAAGCAACCTAAGTGTCCATCAACAGAGGAATGGATAAAAAAGATGTGGCATATATATATACACATGGAATATTATTCAGCCATAACAAGGAATGAGATTTTGCCATTTGCAGAGACAGAGATTCTCTGGTGGCTCAGATGGTATAGAATCTGCCTGCAATGCGGGAGACCTGGGTTCAATCCCTGGGTTGGGAAGATCCCCTGGAGGAGGGCATGGAAACCACTCCAGTATTCTTGCCTGGAGAATCCTCATGGACAGAGAAGTCTGGAGGGCTGCAGTCCATGGGGTCACAAGGAGTTGGACACGACTGAGCGACTAAGCATAGCACAGAGATGTGGATGGACCTAGGGACTGTCATACAGAGTGAAGTTAGAAAGAGAAAACCAAATATTGTACATTAACACATATGTGTGTAATCGACTATATTTTGAAGATAGGGTGTGAAGCACTTGATAAGATTTGCTTCAGATGTGAAATGAAAGCTTATTGGGCAGAGTTCAAATAGAAAATATTTGTGTTTAACAGTGGGTGAATTACAGTGTGTCCAAGTACTGGTTACCTATTATATTAAAGTAAGCTATTTGTATTGCTGACTTGATTATAATAAAATAATAGCATTAAGTTGTAAAAAACAAACAAACAAACAACTTAGCTTCCCTGATAGCTCAGTTGGTAAAGAATCCAACTGCAAGGCAGAATATCCAAGTTCGATTCCTGGGTTGAAATGATCCCCTGGAGAAGGGAAAGGCATTGCTGCTAAGTTGCTTCAGTCGTGTCCGACTCTGTGCAATCCCATAGACGGCAGCCCAACAGGCTCCCTTGTCCATGGGATTCTCCAGGAGTGGGTTGCCATTTCCTTCTCCAATGCATGAAATTGAAAAGTGAAAGTGAAGTCGTTCAGTTGTGTCCGACTCTTCACGACCCCATGGACTGTAGCCTACCAGGCTGCTCCATCCGTGGAATTTTCCAGGCAAGAGTACTGGAGTAGGGTGCCATTGCCTTCTCCAAGGAAAGGCTACCCACTCCAGTATTCTGGCCTAGAGAATTCCATGGTGTTTTTAGTTCATGGGGTCACAAACTGAGTTTGTGGACACAACTGAGCAACTTTCACTTAGGATACCAGAACTAAAATCCTGTGATGCTCAGCTTAGTTTAAGATCAGTTTTGACTGTTTAGAAAAAGTGATCTCATATAGGCAGCCACAGGAAAATTCATTTCACTGAGAATTACACAAGCAATTAACTGTTGTTTCAGCTCCCATCACAGGTCAGCTAAAGGAATGAGCCTGTCCTGAGTGTTCAGTGTGGTGGCCAGATGAGCGTTATTCTTCACGTAGATGAATATTGCTCCGAAATGAAGCTCCGTTCTCTTCAGGAAACACTGATTGAACTGTTGCAAGTTCTATGTCTGCACTGATGAAACAAAGATGAATGAACGAGTCCCTCAAGCCCTTGAGGTCAAGGGGAACATGGAGACGTGATGGCGAGTGGGCGATAGGCTTCCTGTGGCAGCACAGGCGCCCACAATCGCCCTGATGGAGGCCGTGCACGGGCCCTCCCGCACACCCATCCGCAGAGAGCTGCCGGTCAGATGTTGTCTAGACATGGCGCCACTTCTCTGCTTCCTCGGAACACTCTCTCCCTGAGAAGCTCCTGCCGGTGGCTGTTGCTCATCTCCTGCCCCAGCACCCCCCACCATGCCCTGTGTCTTATCTCTGGGGCAGGGACTGGGTGCTTTCCCAGGTGGGAGATGAGCTGGGGTGGGGCCAGCGGCTGCTTTTCTCAGCTGGTCTGGACTTTTTCTTTCTCTTTGACGCCAAACAGACCCGTCAGGGAGAACCAGCCTCTGCTCTGGCCTCCTCACGGTCCAGGCTCCACTATCTCATCGCCCATCTGCCCGGAGGTTGCCTCCCTGCTCCACACACCAGCCATTGTGGTCCTCTTTTTAGCCAGATCTCCTCATTCATGTACTCAGAACTCTGGAGGGCGGTGGGGAGCTGCCATCTCGCTCGCAGTCAAGGCCCCCATCCTCACAGGCAGCCATGGGTCTGACCTCCAATGCTGGCTCTTCCAGTGTACCTCCATCTTGCTACAGGACTTCCCTGGTGGCTCAGACAGTAAAGAATCTGCTCGCAATGCAGGAGACCCAGGTTTGAGACCCAGGTTCGATTCCTGGGTTGGGAAGATCCCCTGGAAGAGGGCATGACAACCCACTCCAATACTCTTGCCTGGTGAATCCCCATGGACAGAGGAGCCTGGTGGACTCAGTCCATAGATTGCCAAGAGTCGGACACAATTAAGCAACTGAGCAGCACACATCTTGCTATGTTGGATTAGCCTGTGGGGTGAACCAAGAGAGAAGGCTCCCACCATATTATTGCTGGGTGGTGGGGGCATCCCACTCATATATCCAGTGGTTTTCAGGACAGTTTCCAGGGGCAGGAGGCGGCCTGAGACCTCCTCTGGCAGAGGGAGATCCAAAGAGGGACCCGGAGTAGGGGCTCTGTGTTCCCAGTAGTTCTGAACCAGACAGGACAAAATCACACATATGTCTCTTGTTAGTGCCAGAGGGTGTTCTTGGGGAACCACAGGCATTTCTTCAAACCCTCAGAATAACTCTGCAGGACTAGGTGGTGGATTCCCATTGTACACATGGGGAAATCAAGGCTCAGAGGTGTCACATTACCTGACTCAGCCCCAGGGCTCGGAGAGGCCAGTTTCTGAACAGATCTGTCGGCCCCCGTTTACTCTGCAGCACCAGGCTATCCTCTCCCAGCAGGTTGGGGGTCTCATACAAGGACCATCTCCTCAAAAGAGGACCTCAGGCATTTGTCAGGCTGCAGAGCTTCAAATACAGAACGTAGATGTCTCCTCTTTTGTGTTCTTATCCACATTTTCTTATTTATATTCTCCTTATGTTTGATCCATCAAATGGAAATATCCCTTCAGGAAGAATCCTGCTGTTGTCTGGGTGGACTAGATGCCGGTGAGAAGAAAATTTAAAGTTCAGTTCAGTTCAGTCGCTCAGTCATGTCCGACTCTCTGCGACCCCATGAACCTCAGCTCCCTAGGCCTCCCTGTCCATCACCAAATTTGTCTCATCCTCTGTCGGCCCCTTCTCCTCCTGCCTTCAATCTTTCCCAGCATCAGGGTATTTTCAAATGAGTCATTTCTTTGCATCAGGTAGCCAAAGTATTGGAGTTTCAGCTTCAACATCAGTCCTTCCAATGAACACCCAGGACTGATCTCCTTTAGGATGGACTGGTTGGATCTCCTTGCAATCCAAAGGACCCTCAAGAGTCTTCTCCAACACCACAATTCAAAAGCATCAATTCTTCAGTGCTCAGCTTTCTTTATAGTCCAACTCTGACGTCCATACATGACCACTGGAAAAACCATAACCTTGACTAGATGGACCTTTGTTGACAAAGTAATGTCTCTGCTTTTTAATATGCTGTCTAGGTTGGTCATAACTTTCCTTCCAAGGAGTAAGCGTCTTTTAATTTCATGGCTGCAATCACCATCTGCAGAGCCCAGAATAATAAAGTCAGCCACTGTTTCCACTGTTTCCCCATCTATTTGCCATGAAATGATGGGACCAGATACCATGATCTTCGTTTTCTGAATGTTGAGCTTTAAGCCAACTTTTTCACTCTCCTCTTTCACTTTCATCAAGAGGCTCTTTAGTTCTTCTTCACTTTCTGCCATACGCGTGCAATACTGACAGCTGTACTGGAGCGCATTGACCCCAGCTGCTTCATGACGGCTGGTTGTTTCAGCCCTGAAGGTCCATCCCACGCTGGGACTTCTGACACTGACTGATTTTTCTAGCCCCGTTGATGGGCTAGAGAATGTCCTGGTGTGAGTTTCAGCAGTTAGTACTCACAGGATCTGGTTAGAGAAGATGGTGATTGGGAAGATGAGCATATGGTACCAGGAAGGTGTGTGTGTGACTCAGTCAGTGGTGAGACAACTTCAGAGTCCAGGCTGAACCCAGAACTCACCTGGCTAGCGGTGCCTGACACATAGAACAGTGTTAGAAGATGATACAAACCAGATGGCGCTAGTGGTAAAGAACACGCCTGCCAATGCAGGAGACATGAGACATAAGAGGGTTCAATCCCTGGGTGGGGAAGATCCCCTGGAGGAGGAAATGGCAACCCACTCCAGTATTCGTGCCTGGAGAATCCCCATAGACAGAAGAACCTAGAGGGCTACTATTCATGGAGTTGCAAAGAGTCGGATACAACAGAAGCCAGCAGCCTGGGGACCTGAGGAGCCTTGAGAAGCCCCCTCCATTATAACATGGTGGTGATGGAACCCATGGCGTGATCCTAGAACCCACGGTGTTGACCCTGGGCCATCATGGGTGAATTTTGGCAGCTGCTCTCTGTTTGAAAGACCTGACTCACATAATAGATGATCAATATTTTTAACACTATGAGTATAATTATTTTCATTGTTCTTAGAGACAAACCAGAATCCTCTTAAAAACACAATTGGGTGGAGTGGCTCCTTCGTTGGGGGCTGTATGTGAGACAGGGGGTCTGTAGTGGGTGGGGTGGGGGCGGCATCGTGCTCAGAGCACTGAGACCTCCAGAGATGAGTTATTTTATCATAGTGATCAGTGACATTGTTTTTCATACTTTTACCTTTTATTTTGTATTGGGTAGCAGCTGATTAACAATATTGTGAGAGTTTCAGGTAAATAGTGAAAGGACTCAGCCACACATACACATGTGTCCATTCTCCCCAAACTCCCCTCCTATCCAGGCAGCCACTTAACTTGAGCAGAGTTCCTTTTGCGGTGCAGGGAGGTCCTTGTTGGTTCTCCATTTTAAATATAGCACCGTTACACGTCCGTCCCAAACTCCCTAACTCTCTCTTCCCTCTTCTTCCCCAGTTCCAGCCATAAGCTTTTTCTCTGTGAGTCTTTCTGTTTTGTAAGCTCACTTGTATCATCTCTTTTTAGACTTCACATCGAAGGTATGTCATATGATACTTCTCCTTCTCTGTCTGACTTACTTCACTCGGTATGACAATCTCTAGGTCCATGCATGTTGCTCAGAGATGAGTTTTCAAGAAACCCCTGTGGAACAGTGCAGAGGACAGAGGACGGGAAGCTGGAGGAGGCTCCTGTGAGGCTCCAGGAAGGCAGGCCCTGGGGCAGAGCGAGGCTGTGGAGGAGGATGCCTGCTCATGCAGGCGCTGCTGGAAAAAGCTGGGTGACTCATTCGATGTGGAGATCAGGGCAGTGTGGTTCTGCTGTCTGGATGAGCAGTGGGTGGAGATGACATCCCACCCCACGGGCCGCACAAGGAGATGGTGGATCTGTCTGGGTACTGACTGTTGCTTGGACGGGGACAGGTTCAGGAAGAGGTGACAGTGTGCCCCAGTAGGTGGGGGGGCTTTCTGGGTGTGGACCAGAAGCTCCAAGGGAGAGCACGTGGGATGAGGAAGCAGGTATGGGGAGAGAGGAGAGTTAGGAAGGAAGGTGGGAGACCATCCAATAGCTCCGTCCTCGGCTTAGAAACAGGAAAACTCCCTGTGGGTCTCTCTGCTTCCCCAGAGAGCAATCATCTCACATTTAAGTGACACCTGGGTTGGGAAGATCCCTTGGAGGAGGGCATGGCAACCCACTCCAGCATTCTTGCCTGGAGAATCCCATGGATAGAGGAGCCTGGTGGATACAGTCCACAGGGTCACAAAGAGTCTGACCCGCCTGAAGTGGCTCAGCATGCACTTTTCCTCATGCTTTCTAATGTTTTGTTGTTTAGTCGTGCGGTCGTGTCCAACTATTTTACAACCTCATGTTTTAAGTTACACCAAATGTTTTTTACAAATACGTGAGGTATAAATTATAAGTAAAAAGATCAGTTTCTTGATTCCGCTGGATTTTAGGCCTTCTTTCCTAAATATTGTAACTAGAAGAGCTCTGGGCACATTATACACAGAATGTACAACACCAAGAGCTAGTGGACTTGGATGATGAGGACCTGTCAGTGTAGGTTCATCAACTGAAACATACGCACCACCTGGTGGGTGACATTGATAATTGGGGGGTGGGGGCTGTTATGTGGGGGGCAGTGGGTACATGGAAAATCTCTCTACCTTCTGCACCCTGGGATTTCTTTGGAAGGAATGATGCTAAAGCTGAAACTCCAGTACTTTGGCCACCTCACGTGAAGAGTTGACTCATTGGAAAAGCCTCTGATGCTGGGAGGGATTGGGGGCAGGAGGAGAAGGGGACGACCCAGGATGAGATGGCTGGATGGCATCACGGACTCGATGGACGTGAGTCTGAGTGAACTCCAGGAGATGGTGATGAACAGGGAGGCCTGGCGTGCTGCAATTCATGGGGTCGCAAAGAGTCGGACACGACTGAGCGACTGAACTGAACTGAACTGAATTTTGCTGCTAACCTGAAACTGCTCTCAGAATAAAGTCTATTGTAAACATGTAAGCCCCAAAATGAGAGGGCCACACCAGCCAAGCTTCGTGTCCTGTGCAGCGCTTGCTGCCGCCCTTGATGGCTGGTCTCATTGTGAGTCTGTGCGCCTACCCCTGCCCTGTCGGTCCCCCAGGTCCTGAAAAGGCTTTGTGTCCTGAGCTCGAGGGACTGGGGAACCTCCGCAGACACATGTGAGTGGACACTACATTCTGATCCACAGCCTATCAGAGAAGATGGTTCTTCATCTAGGAAGTCATGTGAGTTTCCAAAATCACCCAAGATGGAGACTGAAGCGGGAACCTGGGAGGGGGAGGGGGGCGTCTTTGTATTCATTGTCACCTGAGGGAAGCATTCTGATTTATGAACCACTGCAGACCATCTGCGGGCTTTGAAATCAATTTCATGGGTCACACCCAGAATTTTCTAAATAATAAGAATAATACAGAAATAAAACATCAGAACACATGGCATTTTGCAAGGTATTGCTTTGTACAGATTTTGTTTTAGATACTTGTGTGTGTGTATGTGCGTGTGAGATGATATAAAACCGATTTCCTCCAGTGAGTCACGGCCAAAAAGGGTGAGGAATATTCAGCTTCAGAAGTTACTGCTGACAGAGGTTGGGTGACCAGGCTCAGACTGTCAGGTTCTGCCTCTGGTCCAGACGGCAGTTTTATGAAGGCAAATCTTCCTTCCCGCCCTACCTTTGTCTTTCAGGGCCTCTGCCCAGATCTGCCCCAAAGTCAGGAAGGAGTGACACGAGCACCTCCATAGGATAGACAGGAGTGGAGGGGGCTGGAAGGTCGCTGGTGGTCGGTGCCTGGGGACCAGCTTGCGGGCAAGAGCATCTCATTGTCACTGCCCCTCCGCTTATGTCCGGAGAGCTCCCACCCCCACCCCTCAGCCCCCACCCTGTTGCTTGGCTGCAGACTTGGGGATGAAGTTAGTCTTGATGTTGGCTGAGATAGGCTTCCGTGCTGGTCTATTTGTAGCCTAATTACTATAATAACCTGGGCAAGGCGTGATGACAGGTGAGGCGTCTTAAATCCAGGTTTATCTCTGTTCCAGTTGACCATTTGACTCCTACCAGGAAGTTTTTCCAGTGATTTATTCTCTGCAGTTTCAATACAAGGATTTTGGCCTTTGACTCCTCCATGTGAAAATATCTAAGATTTATTTGATGGTAAAGGATAAAGGCATGTGAAAGAGTGGACACACCATATTATTACCAGATCCTCAGTCTGAGGGAGGTTCACTAAGGTTTATCCCAGTGTGAATTAAAACAAGTAATATGGTTTACAAACTCCTTTAAAAAAAAAATCAAAAGTCAGAAGTCATCTGAAAATGATTTCTCCTCTGAGTTCTACTGTTAAGGACATATCTTTTAAAGCAGTATCACCTTTATAAGTTTTAATGGAAATCCCAGTGGGAGGGGGAAAAAAGAGAGAATAAAAGGAAAAGAAAAATACTAGGTTTAGTATCAAGGGTTAAACCTAAAAACAAAAACCACCAGCAAGTGGGCGGGAGCGTCTAGGTGCAAAAAGCAGGAGGAAACAATACAAGAAAAAGAATGAAAATGCTTCTTTTCTTTTAAATGATCATTTTTAAGCATCTAAACTGTTCTCCCTTTGTCATGGAACCCCTATGAGCCTAGCTGAGAACTCAGTGGAGTGAAGGCTGAGAAGTCGATCTGGGACATAAGAGAGGCACTTCATTCTGATGCCAGGCTGATAAGAAGTGTAAGCCATTCTTCCAAGACTTCTTGTGCACTGAGGAGTTTGTGAAATCCATCAGTAATTTCAGAGACGGGGCAAATCTCAGTGACCCTATATCTCCTTTCATAGTCACTCTGCTATGACTGGTAGTGAGGTGGAATTTACTGAGCTACTGACTGACATGTGAAGGTTTAAAATACATCAAAGGATGTTACTCAAAAAAACACCCTACTGAATAGGAGAAAATATTTGGAAATTGTATATCTAGTAAGGGATGGATTAAATGGGGCTTCCCTGATGGTTCAGGCGGTAAAGAATCTCCCTGCAACGCAGGAAATCTAGGTTTGATCCCTGGGTCGGGAAGATCCCCTGGAGAAGGGAATGGCAACCCCCTCCAGTATCCCTGCCTGGGAAATCCCATGGACAGAGGAGCCTGGCGGGCTACAGTCCATGGGGTTGCAAAGAGTGGGACATGACTGAGCATCTAACACTTTCTTTCAAGGGCTTAAAAATACAGAATATATAAAGGAGTTCTATGACTCAACAATGAAAGAAAAACCAATTTGAAAATGGGCACAGAACTCAAGTAGATGTACATCCAAAGATATACAGATTCTAAGTAGGTATTACGCGTGAAAAGGTGCTCAACATCACCAGTTGTTAAAGAAACACAAATCAAAACAGCAGTGAAACTAGAGAGTGTCATACTGAGTGAAGTAAGTCAACAGAGAAGGAGAAATATTAAATGACATTCCTTATATGTGGATTCTAAAAAGAAAAGATACAGATGAACTTACTTACAAAACAGAGACTCACAGACTTAGAGAATGAATTTATGATTGCTGGTGGGGAAGATGGTAAATACAAGGAGGGACAGTTAGGGAGTTTAGGATGGACATGTACACACTGCTATATTTAAAATGGATAAGCAACAAGGACCTACTTATAGCACAGAGAACTCTGCTCAATGTTATGTGTCAGCCTGGATGGGAGGGGTGTTTAGGGGATAATGAATACATTCACAAGTATGGTTGAGTCCCTGCGATGTTCACTTGAAACTATCATAACATTGTTAATCGGCTATATCTCAATATAAAATAAGAAGTTTTTAAAGACCACAATGAGCTATCACCTCACACCCATTAGGATGGTTATAATTTTTTTTTAGGATGTGGAAAAATTGGAGCCCTTGTACACCGCTGGTGTGTACCAGAATGTGAAATGATGCAGTCGCTGTGGAAAACTGCTCAGTGGCTCTTCAGAAAGTTAAACAATCTGAGCATGTGCTCCAGCGACCCCATGCCCAGGGATATACCTAAAAGAATGGAAAACTGGAGCTCAGAAGATGCTTGTACGTGACTGTCCGCAGCAGCATCCTTCACTATGGCAGCGATGGGAACAAGCCAAGTGTCCGCTACAGATGTGGGTATACCCTGAGCATGTGCACTGAACGGAGTACACCCAGGGCGCATGCACAGAGTGGAGTATACACGGGACACGTGCACCGAGCAACGGGCAGCCGACCCTGCAGAGGGAGGAGGCTGGAGGACAGGCCCAGTGAGACCACCCAGACAGAAGAAGACCATCCTGCACGAGTCCACTTACATCAACCCTGCAGCAGGCAGCGTCACAGAGACTGAAAGCGCAGGCTGGCTGCCAGGGTCCAGGTGCAGGGAGCTGGGAGTCAGTGTTTCAAGGTCGCACGGTCTTTCTAGGGTGATGGAACTGACCTGGAAATAGATAACGGTGCTGGTTGTAAACACTGTGAACGCATTTAAAGCCACTCACTGAATTGTACACCTAAGAATGGTTAAATAGCATCTTTTCTGTTATATGTTTATTTACAATGTTAAAAGTTAACAATGTAATTTTTCCAAAACTACTGTATTGTGAACTTTGAATTGTTTTGTATTTTGTATGTAAATTAATCTCAATAGAGCTTTTTTTTTTTTTTTTAAGATGTAAAAGCAAAGAGTAGGTAAAATAAAGGCTGATCTTTGTAACATGTGGCTGGAGGGGTCCTGAGGTTGGTGGTGGCTCACAGCCCTCACTGGGTGTGGTGTGTGTCGCTGGGGATTCCCTGGTTCCAGCATTTATTTACTTTTAAAGATATTGCCGAGTCAGGCAGAATTTTCTACAGCCGTTTGTGTTTTGCTTGTATTCACTTTCTTACAAAAATGGACAGTTGAGACAAAGAAAACGAAAGGTCCAATTATTTGTCTTCATTTCACTCCAGAGCAAAACAAGAAGAGTTTTCTTTTTTTTTGGAATAGAAAGCAGCACAGTTTCTATATTTCCTCCTTTTCGTAAAGAAGTTCTTACAATGCCCCAACCATAAGCATTTTCTCCGAGGGCGAGGGCCTCACCCGTGCAGTGTTGGTGTTGGTTGATGCCCTGCCTGGAGGGGTGTGGGACCGGAGCCGGCCCACTCAGCAGACTCCCCAGCAGGACTCCCCAGGTGCTCGTGATTCTGGGGGCGACAGCAGGGATCTGAATCTCTGACCAGTGACTTCAGTCACTGCTAAGAGCCTGGTGTGAAGGAGTTTGCTTTCCATCTGGACTGGGCGGCTGCAGTGACTTGGTGACTTGGTGGAGAAACGGGCGGCAGGGGAACCTTTGGTGACATCTCCCACCTGCCTCCCACCTGCATCCATGTGCTGGGATCCCTGGTTCCTGGCTGGATCTGGTTAGAACACTGGCAGTGGCCCAAGTCCTGCTGCCCTGGGTGGTGGAACAGGACCACACTGGGTGGGGAGGGGGTTGCTAGTGACATCCTCAGGCAACCAGGAGGGGTGACTGCATGAGGACTCGGGAGAGAACTGCCAGAGGAGGCAGTCTCCAGACCCTGATGTGAAAGGTGACGCAGACTTTAATCCAGATGACCTCAGAGCCAACCCACCCCCAAAGCAGGAACTCATAAAGAGTGCTCTTCAAGACTTTCTTTGCCTTTTCTAAATGAATCATTCACTAAAGACACAAACCACTAGATGGAACCTTGCATATTCAAGTATCACTTAGACAAATGAAAACCCAAAACTTGGGAAAGATTGAGGGCAAAAGAAGGGGGTATCAGTGACTCAACAGACGTGAATTTAAGCAAACTCTGGGAGGTAGTGGACGACAGGGGAGCCTGACATGTGGCAGGCCATGGGGCTGGACACGATTGAGCAACTGAACAGCAACAATGAAAATATTTCAACAGGTGAGGGATTCACACTTCTGGGATGCCAGAGCTTTACCTAAAAGGGCGCTACTTCCCTTCACGGGGCTGTCATTTTTCTCATCTTTAAAAGAGCAAATGACAGTTGTCTTCATAGTAATGTTTCTAAATGCTTTCTTTTGCTCTTTGTTTCTTTTAAGAGAACTGGCCCTTGTAGGACGTTGGACTATTCCCCACGGGTGACATTCTCTCTGGGGAACAGCTTATCCCCTCAGGACTTGGAATCCCAGCAGGAAAGTGCATCGGGTCACACACAAGGTGTCGCTTTCATGGCTGCTCGTTGTTTGTGAAGGTTATGTAAGTGGCAACATCAGAGCTGAGTCCATGATTATTCCAAAAACACACAGAAGTAACAGGCCAAAGACTCTCAAACCCTCTGCAGCAACTTCTCTACAGTGTGCATTTTATTCCCAATGCTCAATAAAAATGGTACAAACAAAGAGACAGAAGAAAACCCGCCACCTTGGCATCATCAGACACCTTTTATTACACTCCAACTCATCTTCTCTGGTCATCCCTCACACCTCAGCAAACTCAGCTCCTGCCTATCCGTTAACTGGTGACTGCTTCCATGATGTTTGCTCTCCCTGGGTCCTCGTAAGAAGTGAAATCTACTGCCCCGCTTTCCAAGTAGAAAAGCCAAACATTGGGCCTCCTTTTATATAAATGAGCACAAAGTACTGAAAACCAGGAAAGTGATGAATCAACACCCACAGCGACACACGGGAAACACAGAACTAGCACAAGCCCCCTGGCAGCCAATAAGGTCAACCAGCGGGCTCTGTTAGTGAGACAGCTATTTTCTGTCATGACATGTTTAGTTGTGTCGATCTTCCTACCTTAGCTCTGGGGTGAGTGAAGCTTGGAACCTTGGAAGCGGCCTTGGAGAGGCAGACGCGTTCCTCTAGCACTTCCCGGGTGGCGCTAAGGGTGAGAAACAACCCCCCTGCAGCAGTACCCTCACCTCACAGGAGCCCCCCCAGGACCGGTCCCAAGTAGGGGAGCCAGCTCCTCCCTCCTGACACCATCCCCACCCGGTGGACACAGGACTCTAAGGCACTTGCCCACATGGCACCATGCCAGTGCTGCTGTTGAGGGCAGCGCGCTGAAGTCCTGGCCGGCGATGACACGTTCTTTTGACTTTTCTAACAATCCTGTCAAACATGAGTGAGTGAGTGAGTGGAAGTTGCTCAGTCATGTCCGACTCTTTGAGACCCCATGGACTGTCCAGGGAATTCTCCAGGCCAGAGTACTGGAGTGGATAACCTTTCCCTTCTCCAGGGGATCTTCCAGACCCAGGGACTGAACCCAGGTCTCCTGTATTGCAGGTGGATTCTTTACCAGCTGAGCTACTACTAACTGGTTTAGGTGCAAAGGACTCTGTTTTTTTTTTTTTCCAAACCCCAGATACAAGCTGGCTACTTGTATTCGTGATCCTTAGATCTTAGATCCTGGTGTGCGTGCTTAGTTGCTCAGTTGAGTCCAACTCTGCAACCCATGGAACCCACCAGGCTCCTCTGTCCAGGGGATTCTCCAGGCAAGAATACAGGAGTGGGTTGCCATTTCTTCTTCCAGCGGATCTTCCTGACCTAGGGATAGAACCTAGGTCTCTTATCTTGGCAGATGTGTTCTTCACCACTAGCGCCACCTGGGAAGCCCCAGGTTTGTGATATGAAGTAGAAAAACACAGGACATAGAAGAGTAGTGGTGTTCAGAGCTCCACTCCCAGAGACAACTGTGTTAACTCCCTGTGAACATTAGACAGGACATCTCCCCTGGCAGAGATGAAGACAGAAGGACAGTTCAGTTCAGTTCAGTTCAGTTCAGTCTCTCAGTCATGTCCGACTCTTTGCAACCCCATGAATCGCAGCACGCCAGGCCTCCCTGTCCATCACCATCTCCCAGAGTTCACTCAGACTCACGTCCATTGAGTCAGTGATGCCATCCAGCCATCTCATCCTCTGTTGTCCCCTTCTCCTCCTGCCCCCAATCCCTCCCAGCATCAGAGGCTTTTCCAATGAGTCAACTCTTCTGATGAGGTGGCCAAAGTACTGGAGTTTCAGCTTTAGCATCATTCCCTCCAAAGAACACCCAGGGCTGATCTCCTTCAGAATGGACTGGTTGGATCTCCTTGCAGTCCAAGAGACTCTCAGGAGTCTTCTATCACCAGTCACACCCACAACTTGGTATTGTTTTTGCTTTGGCTTCATTCCTTCATTCTTTCTGGAGCACCTACTAACCTGAGGAGTTCCTCTTTCAGTATCCTATCATTTTGCCTTTTCGTACTGTTCATGGGGTTCTCAAGGCAAGAATACTGAAGTGGTTTGCCATTCCCTTCTCTAGTGGACCACATTCTGTCACACCTCTCCACCACGACCCGCCCGTCTTGGGTGGCCCCACAGGGCATGGCTTAGTTTCATTGAGTTAGACCAGGCTGTGATCCGTGTGATTAGATTGACTAGTTTTCTTTGATTATGGTTTCAGTGTGTCTGCCCTCTGATGCCCTCTTGCAACACCTACCATCTTACTTGGGTTTCTCTTACCTTGGACGAGGTATCTCCACACTGCCACCCCTCCACAGAAGGAGAGAAATCCTTCCATAAAAATACAGTCGTGCTGAAATGTCATTATTACTAAAGCTATTAAATTTGTTTTTACTTGAATTTAATAGAAGAAAATTAAACTGAAGGATTTTTGAAATTCAGAACTTACTTCAAGAAATACTATTTCCTAAAAATCACCCTCAGTTTTGTTGTTGTTGTTTTGGTTTTAAAAATATTTATTTATTTGGCTGAGCCGGGTCTTGGTTGTGGCATGTGGTGCCCCCTGCACTGGGAGCACAGTCTCAACCGCTGGACCACCAGGGAAGTCCCCACTCTTAGTTTAAATGGAGAAGCTGTGAGAAGAATTGGAACGGTGGGTCAGTATTGCTGGTTGTCCAAAGTATGTGCTTCAGGTTTTGAGATTTTGTTGACTCAGCTTCAAGAGACCATGTAGGTCCTTTCATGTTTCCCCTGTCCCATCCCCCCACCATTTTTGTCCGTCCTGTTTTTATTTGTGCAGGGGTGTGGCCTCCACAGCTTGTGGCCTCCACAGCTTGTGGCCCCAGCACTGCTCTGTCTTAGCTCACGAGGGCTCTGGAGCCCAGCGCCTCAGCCCTTGATCTCCTCCCCTCATTGCCCAACCTCTGTCATGGACTTAAGGCCAGCCCAGGGCCCCCTGGGTCTCCTCGAATGCCCGCTGCTGTCCCTGCATCTGTGAGCCATGCCATGGGGAAGACAGGGATCACATTGAACTGAGGGGGAGGGGCTTGTGTGTTTTGATGTTTCTGCCCCATGTCTGAAGACTCCGTTCTTTGCCTTAAAGTTTGATAGCTTAACTTGTTTTGTGTGTTGTATAGAGTCAGATATGACTTAGTGACTAAAACCACCACCAGCATGGAAATGTCCTGAAATGTGGCTCTTTTAACTCAAAGTTCTGCTCCTTTTCTTTCTCTGGACAATGCTCTCAAATTACAACTTTTGGATGCAGTCTCTGTTGAATTTCCTGAGTTTTCCCACCTCGGGTCCCGTGTTGGTCGTCCTTGTTACTCACATCTACTCGCTTCTTTCTAGTTTAATTTTCTCATCTTTCTCATCTTCTAAGGTGATGTCAGACCTCTCCAAATTTCTTGGGTATCCACATCCATCAGCGTCCAGCTCTGTCTCTTGTTTTCCTGATCCATCTGTGAGTTAACAGGTTTTGATCTTCAGTGTGTTTCCTTATGTCTATAAGCTCCATTTTAATCTCTTTCTGTAATTTTTTCCCATCTTGACTGTTTTGTTTACTTCATATTCTTATTAAATGATTTTCTTGAGTGAAACAGTTGTGAGGGATCTACATTTACTTGTTGAGTTGAACGACCAGGATGTGAGCACAGGTGGTGTTTGTATTTGCACCTCAGAGGTTTTAGGGGGCAGGAAGCTCCTCTGCACACACCATCAAAGTGGACAACGAGGTCCTGGAGACGGAGGACCTTTGAGTTCTCCAAGGAGAACCGCAGAGCTGAGAGAGGCAGGAACCTCCAGGCCCAAACCCACTTGTGCTGACCTGGAGGGCTCATTCAGAACTTGACGTGAAGGAGAATTGACTGCAGCCTAAATCTGCACCCAGATCCCATTCAGGGAGAAGGATGAGGGGAAGGGACCTAAGAGAGAAAAGTTGAATCTTTTCTGGAAGGAGAGTCCATATTATTTTTATAGACAGAAAACTCAGGGATGTCAGTGTACCTCCCTGCACCTGTCTGGGCTCCTGGTCCTGACAGCCTCCACCAGCTTCCCTGGGGGCTCCTTGTCCTCCCATACCCCAAGTGACAGTGACTGTGTCCCAGCTCAGCCCCCCCTCGGCAATGCAGGGGACCCCACCCCAGACAGGAGCGGCAGGTCTTGTGCAGCCCCAGAGGAGGCACCCCACTTGCCCCAGGGGCGGCTGCCCCTCACTGGATGGATGTTGGCCTTAGTGAGGACGCCCTTGTGCCTGCAGCCTTCTCCCTAGCCCAGGCCCACAGGCTGGTTCTCCACTGGGTCCCTGGTCTGGAACTGGGGACCAGATTATGCAGTTGAGTGGACTGTCAGCTGTGGGATGGGGACAGCCCTTGGCTGCCAAGCCCCAGGGAGCGAGCTGTCTGATAGCCGGGGGGTGGGGTGTGGGGCACTGGACGTCCCATCAATACAAGACTCCTCCTGGGCCTTTTCTTGAACAGGGACTCACCTTCCTGGTCTCCTCCTTCTCCACGACAGCAGGGACCAGACCCTAGAATCAGAGCTTTTTAACACATTCAGCATAAATTCTGATGGTAAATTCCCGAGACAGAAACTCAACAACAACAAGAACAAACAACCTGATTACTGAGGGGCTGATCCAGGACCCTTCCACTGGGAGTCATGTTTGCAGTAGGTGGCATGTGCCTATGCAAGACTGTGTGTACATATGTGTGTGTGTGTGTGTGTGTGCGCATGAGTACATACGTGTGCATGTGCACACATGTGTACGTGTGTGTGTGTGTGTGTGTGTATGTGGACTGTGCCATTCGGAGGGAAACAGGCAGGCCACAGATGGAGACAGCCCTGAGCTGGCAGGACAGTGGACCGGCCTGGAGCACACAGCAAAGTTGAAGCAGAGATACTGCTCATGGCAAATACTTTGCCTTGATTTCCACACCTAGAAACCCTGCCAGGAGCCGGCTTGCACTTCCATGTGCCCAGGACAGAGTGTGTGTGTTCTGACCACAGCAGCCTCCCCTGGAGAAGTGAGTGGGAAGCAGATGCTCCCCACACCCTGGCTACTTTCTCAGTGGGTGACTTGGAGCAAGTCACTTCACTTCTCTGAGCCTTGGATGTCTCATCTTTAACTGGGGCTAATTATAACTACCCCACCCACCTCTCAGAGTTGTTGTGAAAGAGTGTTGCTGAAGGTAAGTCACAATAGCAGTGCTGCTGTTATTATTGTGATTAATCCTAATAACAGCCTTGCTGGCCAGGCAGGGCACCAAGTCACTCTGCAAATGGGGACAGAGGGTCAGCAGCATGGGGCTGATTCATGCTGTGTCAAAACCTGCCTGGGGAAAATAGAACCAGAACCTGGGCTTCTGAAACTGAGTCCAGTGCTGTCCCCGCTGTTATACAGGTGATCTTCAACTCACATTTTATTCACAGTGGATAATGTCAATGTAACTGAGAACTATGATGTTAGATATTTTTTCTCTCCCAAACTATGATATGAGACTTGAAACAATGTGTTGAAGTTCTTGCCCTAATAGTTTTTTTCATCAAAACTGTGTATAGTCCTGTTCTAAATACAGATTCTCACAGCTCAGTGATCAGGAAGAGCACAGGAGAAACGCAAAACTCACAAACAAGACTGCCAGTAGTGGGGCATAATCACCAGTTATCTTATTAGTAATGCTATTAACTTTGCAAACTTCCCTTTGAGACGTTTTAAATCTCTAGAAAAAGTAAAGCCGTAATATCTGTCCCCCCCCCCCCCCCCCCCCGTCCGTCTTCCCCCCCCCCCCCCCCCCCCGCCCCCACTCTCTCTCCAGTTGAATTCTGATCCAGCCCAGGCTGGACGGACTAAGGGTCAGTGGTCTGTGAGCCGCTTCCTGGCCGGCTGAGGGCACAGTGCCTGGTACACGACGGGCTCTCAAACCTGCTCACTGGATACATGATCAGTGCACTGGGTCTCATTAGTCCTGCAGGTGTGAGCAGGACGATGACACAAACATGAACTTGAAGGTCAGAGGCCTAGACTCCAGTGCAGGCCTTGGCTCACCCGCGGTGAGTTCCTGGCTGCATCCCGGCTTCACCAATTCGTCTCTCAGGGCATCCACTTCTCTAAAAGGAAAGGGTTGGACTGGATCAGGGACAGGTCACAGGTCTGCAGCTGTGCACCAACCCCAGCTGCAGTCCACCGTGCTGATGGAGGGGCGGCTGAGAAGGCCGCGGAGGCATGGAGGGGCGCTGTCCAAGGAGGGGTGACATCCCCTGGGGACTGGACACCGGGCTGACACCTGCCGTCCCTGGATCCCATCGCCCCTGAGACCTTGCAGTTTATGAATCTATAACCAACAAGGGTGCTCAAACTTGGTAGAAACTTAATTTTAGAAATAACTCAGACCACGCTGGGTGATTTCCATGCTTTATGTGGGAAACCTTCCTCCCCTGTGGCCCTAGGGTGTAAGAAATAAAGACTCAGGACTGGACTTGAGGCTGGACTAGGGTTCCGGGTTAAGACAGATTCTATGAGTTCTCCTGCCATCTCTAGGATGTAAAGGGAGTGCGGTACTATTTGTCCCATTTTATAGGGAGAGGATTTGAGTCATAAGAGGTAGAATTATCATCCCTGGGTCATGGGTAGGTCCAAGTATATATTTGGGTCACTTAGCTCACCCATGTTTTCCCCTCCCAGAAAAACGGGTTCCAGCTAATTCCGTGTATGCCCTGCCTTAGCACCACTGGGCGGTTCTCACTGCTCTCCCCTGGACCCTTCATCCCGGCTGCGGTGATGACTTGCGGCTGCTCCAGAGAAGGGCCTGGGTTTGTCCCTGTCACCAACCCGAGGCTCCACGCCATCAAAACTCGACTCCGATCAGGAGTTTGGGGACCAAATCCAACAACAACCTACCTCGTTTGACTTTTTTCCTTTCACACCACAGCTTGTGAAGGAACATCTACTGAGCACATCGTTGATGCTAACTGGCCACTTTGTAGGCCAAAGGGATGCTTGGTCCCCGGGAAGTGACTGTCACTTGGACAAACTACCCATTAGAATGTGCGAAGGCTTTGTGGTAACATCCCTGGAAACAATAGCATTCACAGTAAAAACATATTAGAGTTAGATCTGAGTTTCAACCTTGGTTTGACTCGTTCACTCGTTCAGTTGTGTGACCCCATGGACTACAGCACACCAGGCTTCCCTTCTTCACCAACTCCTGGAATTTGCTCAAACTCTTGTCCACTGGCTCCTTCTCCTCCTTCCTTAATGTGGTAAAGTGTACACAAAACCAAACATCTTAACTGATTTATGGTTTAAGGGGGCAGCTGAGAAGGCCGCTGAGTCATGGCCGGGTGCCATGAAGGGGTGACGTCTCTTGGGGACTGGACGTGGGCCAGACACCTGCCATCACCAGACCCTATCGTCCCTGAGAACTTTCAGTTTATGAATCTGTAACCAACAAGCGTGTAACCAGCTCAGGGCATTAAGTGCACTCACGCTGTTGTAAACCATTACCTGCTCCCCCTCAGCAGCCCTCTCATCAGCTTCTTATCAATTCCAGTCCTTTTCTGCCTCCTTTCTGGGCACTCAAGTAATCTCAGTGGAATTTGTTTAAAATTATATTGTTGAATGTACCTAATAAAATTCTTTGCAATCCTTCACTTTGAAAGCTTCCCCAGAAAGCCCACTAGTGAATTTACTGTAAGTTGCTTGATGGGCTTTTCCCTCAATGGGAGAAGGGCCAGACTCTCCCCAGATGTAAACCCAGATGTTGGAGGGTGGACGCTATCCACTGTACCCCCACGTGCTCAAATAGGAGTCTTTCAGAGAACAGACTGCCCTGGAGGTGACACAAGTCTTCCTGGACAGGACCCTGGGCTGGAAAAAGCAGGACCCTGGGCATGTTTAGTGGCTGGACAGGTGGGGGACCTGTTGCTCCCTCCTCTGCACTGATGTCCCCTGGCCACACAGGACCACGGAGCTGGCTGATGAACTCGCAAACATGTTGCTGTGTGTTGAGAACACGTGGACCATACATGCGCCAAGCCATTTGGGTGAATTATTTTTCAAATGACAAGCTAGTTATTCCAACATCACCAACAGTGTGATCCACTATAATAACTGAATTATCATGTACACCTAATTTTGTTTAGAAATTTCCTCCTCTGGTCTGTTGATCTAACTATTTCTACATGCGCGTGCATGAGCACCATCTATTTTATTATGACAGTTTTAATATGTGATTAAAAATATGATTCTTCATTTACATTTTTGATGGAATTTAAATCTATATTAACATTACAAAAGCTTCCCATTGGGAATACATTAAACTTCCATAGTTTAATGTGGAATGTCTCTGTTTTTGCAAAATTAAGTTTTTTCATCTAGCCACTGGCTTCCCAGGTGGCTTAGCTGTAAAGAATCTGCCTGCAATGTGGGAGATGTGGGCTCAATACCTGGGTCGGGAAGATCCCCCGGAGGAGGGCATGGCAATCCACTCCAGTTTTCTTGCCTGGAGAATATCATGTACAGAGGAACCTGATGGGCTACAGTTCACGGGGTCACAAAGAGTTGTACATGGCTGAGCGACTAAACAACAAAGTTTTTTCAGCTAGGAATTGTTGTTAGGGATTGTTGGAATTCAGTTGGAATTGTTGTTGCCGTTCAGTCACTAAGTCGTGTCTGATTCGCTGTGACCCCGTGAACTGTAGCACACCAGGCTTCCCTTCCCTGTCCTTCCCAATCTCCTGGAGCTTGCTCAAACTCAGTCCATTGAGTCAGTGATGTCATCCAACCATCTCATCCTCTGTCGTCCCCTTCTCCTCCTGCCTTCAGTCTTTCCCAGTATCAGGGTCTTTTCTAATGAGTCGGGTCTTTGCATCAGGTAGTCAAAGTATTGGAGCTTCAGCATCAGTCCTTCCAATAAATATTCAGGGTTGATTTCCTTTAGGATTGACTAGTTGGACCTCCTTGCAGTCCAAGGGACTCTCAAGAGTCTTCTCCAACACCATAGTTCAAAAGCATCAATTCTTTGGTGCAGCCTTCTTCATGGTCCAGCTCTCACATCCATACATGACTACTGGAAAAACCATAGCTTTGACTATAAGGACCTTTATCAGCAAAGTAATACAGCTCTCCAGTTATTCAAGTCTTTTTAAGGTTGATCAAATAGAGATGACTTTTACAATCTAGTGAGAAGACTGACAATCTTAAAATAACTTATTAAATTGATGAGTGTCCATAGGGGAATGTCCACAGGACTTTGCAGATTGCTGACCGATCACTTGAGTAGCCACACACACACATGGGCAGGCTCACTCACGCTCAAGCATCTCAAGACCACCCCTCACTGCCTGAGGCCCTTGCCTGTCCTGCTGCTTCAACTTCGGGTGCTACCTCTCCCTCCCCAACCCCCATGCTGTCCCAGGGTGACTTCCTGTCCTTAAAACCCGGCCATGTCACTCCTACGGTGCTCCTCTCCCCTCCCTGTACATAGTTCATCACCTGGGGTGATGGGGTCACCTCTATGCTGGCCATGCCCCCACCAGGCGAGCCTAGGTCAGGCATGCTTTCCCCGCCCTGACCCTCCACTGTCTGTGGGCGGGAGGTGGCCAGAGCTCAGCCCTGGCCCGCCGCTGCCAGGATCATTGCCACCCTGGGTGAGGTCCCAGAAGAGCTGGCGAAGAGGTGGCCAGACCAAGTGGGCTCTGTTTGCTCCCTCCGCCCTCTCTGCAGTGAAGCTCTATGTGGCCCAGGCTCCTGGGCCAGTGTTGTCCTTGGCCGAGCCTGGAGGAACCAGCTGTCCTGGGTGGAGAGACAGAGGGTCTCAGAGCCGACGCCCTACACCCTGCTCTACTCTGAACCGCTCCCTTTGCAAGACTCCACCTGAAACGAGATGAGCACGAGGAGGCCCTGCCCACCCCTCTCCCCAGGTGCCCAGCAAGAGCCCTTTGTCTCTGCTGGGTCTGGCCAAGGCCTCGGCGGGTAGGAGGCATGCCTGTGGGCCCATCCAAATATTAGCTGTGGACACATTCCTGCTTTGAAAACAGGAGATGCTGCGCGGGAGCCTCGCCTCCCACAGAACACAACCACCTCTGTTTTCCTTTTTCCAGTGGATCGAGGTTGACACCCGCCGTGACCTTCCCTTCACTTTGCCAAAGTTTGGGAGTCACAGTTTTTCTCTACTGGGGCCCAACAGCAGGAGTGAAGCTGGAGAAACAGAAGATTGCCTGGAGGGTCTACAGGGACCCCTGGAAGACTGACAAACTTCATCATATCTTGGTGGAGGGGCGGGCTTGCCCTAAACTGATGTTAAATCAGTGCTTTGCCTCCTGCACACCTGGTGTGAAGATGGTTCCAAGACACAGCTGTAGCCTGTAACCAAAATCAATATTTTCTATCTCACTATCTGATCACACAACAAAGTCCAATTTATCAAATTAGAAAAATGCTGCACAACGAGGCAACATTGAGTCATGGCTTAAAAAAAAAAACCTACATACCCAGTTGCGACTCTTTGCAATCTCACGGATTATAGTCCACCAGGTTCCTCTGTCCTTGGAGTTCTCCAGGCAAGAATACTGGAGTGGGCAGCCTTTACCTTCTTCAGGGCATCTTCACGACCCAGGGATCAAACCCACATCTCCTGCACTGCTGGCAGATTTTTTGCCATCTGAGTCACCAGGGAAGCCCCTTCTCTTTTTTTAGGAGACCCAGTTGAAGCTAGATGTGCCCTGTCAGGATGGGTCTTCTCAGTGTAGACCGTAAAGGAAATCGACAAGTATGTCAGGAAAAGTGAGGCTGACTTCCGAGTGTATGCAGTGTTCCTTGGACAAGATCCCTGCAGGCTGGCACTGACGGGACCTGAGGCCACAGGGAGGAGTGGGCATGTGGTCCAGTCAGCACCTCCTCTTGAGCCCAGGCTCCAACCTTGCAAGTCTACTGTGCGGAGAAACTGTATTTTGTATGTTTTTAAAAACTGCTGTTATCTGAAAGTGGAAACAACTCAAATGACCATTAGCTGATGAACAAATAAAACATGACCCCTCTGCACAGTGGAGTATTAGGCCACAAAATATGAGACGCTGACACACATGGGTGAGCCTTGGAAACGTTATTCTGAGCAGAAGTCAGGAAAGGGCCAGATACTATACAAGTTCGTGGATATGAAGTGTCTCACGTCCAGTAGCCGAGTGCTGGGGATGCATATAGCGCTCGTCTGCCCTCACGCTCTCCTCTCCTTCTTAGGCCAGAGGTTCGCTCGCTGGGCAGCACAGAGGCAGGGTGAAGCCAGACTCTCCTCTTGTGTTTGGAATTTGACTGCTCCCCCAGCCAGAGTCTCGGCCAGAGTGACCCAGGCTCCGATGAAGGGAGAGCGAGAGAAGCGTCTTCCTTCAGTAGCTGCATTCAACATGGAAGACAGGACGAGTTACCAGGTGAGGTTCATCTTCCCTCTCTCCTAGGAGCTTGCCTTCTGGGAAGCATTTAATTGTCTTGGTACCAAACCAACTGTGAGAAACCTCAAGTAGGGGGGTCACTGTGCCAATTCTACAGACTCTCCAGGTCATGTGTCAAGGGCCTGGCAGGGTGGCCCTTGTTCTGGCCCAGTTTTGCCAGGTCTCAGCCCCCAGGAAGGATTCCACTGGCAGCATCCTCATAAAGCCTCCTTCTCTCTCCTGACACATACTGGGTTGCTGCTAACCTCACTGCCATCCGTGCGCGAGGCTAGGATTAGACTGAGTCAGGGCTCAGCTCCAGAGCAGCACCCGCACCGACTGCAGCAGGAAGAGGTGGTTGCAGGACATCAGCGGCTTTCAGTGCAATTTAATCAGGGCTGGAGAGATGGGCTCGGGTACGGGGGTGAGTCCCGGAGCCATGCTCAGGCCCGGAGGAGGCTGCACGTCACCTTTGATCTGGACGCCTCCAGTGCCAAAGTCGCTCTTCTGCCTCCATCGGGCCCGGCAGCCACAGTTGCTCTCCTGGCTCTGGCCAAGTCATCCTGTAGGGACCTACAGGAGCATATGGGCGCCCGCCTCCCCTCCCCGTCCCAGCCACAGGCCTGTCCTGGGCTCCCCAGTGAAAGGGCACCCCCCCACCCCCACCAGGCTTCCTTGAAGTTCAGTCAGTAAAGAATCTGCCTGCAGTGCAGGAGACCCGGGTTTGATCCCTGGGTTGGGAAGATCCCCTGGAGAAGGAAATGGCAACCACTCCAGTGAGATTTTCCTTGCCTGGAAAATCTCATGGACAGAGGAGCCTGGTGGGCTATAGTCCATGGGTCGCAAAGAGTCAGGCACAACTGAGCCACTAACACTTACCCCACCAGACCTTGGCTGCTGGTGCTCAGAGGGGCTCCCCGTTGCCTAGGCCCCAGCACCCACAAATTGGACCCAGATCCCTAACTGCATCAGGGCTGGAGAAGGAGACTCTCACATTTGTTTTGTGCAAGGATGGGTGCCAGGAACCAGGCCTCGGACCCACACAGGGGCCTGAGATCGGGAGAGAATGCCTCCCAGACGGGGAGCCAGGGGCTCTGCCTTACGACCACGCTGCCCTGGCCTTGGTCTGGCAGATAGTCCTCCCTCTGTCTCATTCGGGCTCAACGCCTGTCCTGCACCTAGGCTGGACCCTCTGGGCCTTCACCATGAACTGCGTCTTCAGCCCATCTGTCTCCTGAGACCCCTCTATCCCCCGAGGCCCCTCCCCACAAGCCATGTCCCACAGGCTCCCCCAGACCACTCAGAGTGTGTCCCCCAAGCCTATGAGGACACTGGTTGATGCTGTATAATAATTGAGTCTCTGATAGGATCACGAAGTCCCGGAGGAGGAACAGGGACCAGGCCTATGGTCGTCTCGTCTCCCTGACAGTTTGCAGCTCAGGATGGAACAGAAAAAACCCTCAACCCCCACTCTCGGGAGAGCTTACTTCTTGTGCTGTGCACTGGGTGTGGTGACAGCCTGCCTTCCATGTGGGCAGTGGGTCAGGACCAGAGCTGAGCTGCAAGCAGAGGCACCAAGGTTGCCCCAAAACAGGGCCAGGCGGAACCTCCCTCTCCCTGAGTCCACTGCCCACAAATTCGGGATCTTGGCCATGAGGCCTGGCCCTCAGGGGTCTTCCTCTCGGGCCCCCAGCCCCGTGGACACAGACGGGATGGGCACCGTCCTGGGAAGTGAGAGAAAGGAGATGTGGCCCTGGTGCAGCTCTGCAACAGAACTGACCACAATCTGCGCAAACCCACTGCCCTCCTGCCTTCTCTGGCACACACGGTGAGAAAGAAGCTTCCCCGAGCTCTGGGGCCCAGCTTTCCTTCCTCCTCTCCAGGGGGTCCCACTGCTGCCCAGGGGGCCGGCCCGGCTATACAGATGCAGGAGGAGGCTGGAGGTTGGGTTCCGACAGGAGAGAAGAGGACATCACCCTCTCCCCAGAGTGTGCCCCTAAGAAGAGGAAAAGAAAGCAATCTGTCTGGGGATAGATCAGCATGTCTGTTTGCAACATAAACCCAAATTCACTCCAAGTCCTTTAAATCTGCTCTGCGTTCTCAACATAAAGTGTTTTCTCTAGAAAAGATGACGTGGTGTTGCACTGAAAAGTACAACAGAAACATGCAGAGTCCATTGAGAGCTTGTCCAATAAGATGCCTGGCGCCTGAGAGACACTGCGTCTGCCCTGGACTCTGAGTGCAGACCCGGGGCACAAACAAGGCGCGGACACCAGCCTCATCCCACCCCAACCTGCACCTACCCCTTCCCTAATTAATATCTAGTAGCTCATGAATCTGAGCTACAACAGCCAACTTTCCTCCCATTTGTTTTTATTACTTGTTCATTCTTGCCTTTTCTGGGCAAATTCATGCTTGCAGCAAACATCACCTGTTTTCCAGGCCGCACGTCTGGTCAGTGCAGGAGCAGGTTAGGAGAGGCCGTGGAGGCAGCTCTAAAGTAAAACCTGAAGGGCAGCGACCCTGATGGCCATTCCAGGAAACACCTCTATTCAGGAGGCAGCTTGTGTCCTCCATTCAGGGACGTGGTTGGGAGGCTTGTGTCCACTCAGCTCTGGGCGTGAGCGAGAGTACACAGGTTCTAAAGGTTTTAACAAATGTTCTGCAACCAGGCTCAGGCCTGTCAGGACTCACACCACAGACGTCAGTGTGCACTTTGTCAACTATACGTCCATAAAGCCGATGAAAACCACATAGGCACCTTCTCAACTGGTCACCTGGGGAAGGCACCACCTCCTCATGTCTGTGGATGTGACAGACATTGGTTCTGAGCTTAGTAAAGGTCAGAATAATTTTTACCCGGCTTTGGTCTGTATTCACACAGGGAGTCAAAGAGGTTCCTCCGACTTTTCAGTGGTTTCCAGGCTTAGGCTTAGAAGCATGTTTCGCCTGACTTTAAATGTTCTGTGTAGCGCTCCTCTGCTTTGGAGAAACTGGAAGAACTGCTGATTCTGTGTTAGAGTTCTCCAGAAAAGGACTTCCCTTGGGTCCAGAGGTTAAGAATCCGCCTTCCAATGCCAGGGACGCGGGTTCGATTCCTGATCCTGGAACTAAGATCCCACATGCAACACAGCAACTTAAGCCCCATTCTAGAACCCATGGGCCACAGCTAGAGAGCCCATACCCGGTTATAAGTAAATAATAAAATTAAATTAAAAGGGTAAGGCCCGGATATGTTCTGGTGTCTCATAGTTTATAGTCTATGGGAACTTGAATAGAATCTGTATCCTACTGTTGTGTGAGAATTGTGTAAGTCTTAATTACATTAAGACTTGGTTCATTGTGCTTTTCAGGTCTACTATAGCCTTCTTCTTTTCTATATATTCTTCTATTCATTTTTGAGAGTTTAATATTAAACTCCAACTAAAAATCATAATTGATATAGTTTTAAAATAGTATATATTATCATATATAGTGGAACAATATGTAACTTTGTTCTTTATATTCCAAGTGTCCTGTAAATATGTTATCATACTTTCATAATTTAAAAAATAAAAAAGAAAGAGAAAAAAAGGGAAAGGTCCTTCTCTGGTGGCCCAGTGGCTAAGACTCTACACTTTCATTTCAGGGGGCATGGGTCTGATCCCTGGTTGGGGAGCTAAGATCCCATATGACTTGCAGTCACAAATAAAAAGGGGGAAAAAAAGGAAGGAACATTCAGGATACTGTGTTGCAGAGCTGTGTGTGCTGAAAACTTGCCTGATTTACACTGTATTTTCTACTTGGGTCAGTGCTTTGAAAATATCTATAAATGCTGTGTCATCTGCCTGTCGTAAACATGTGTCAAAGGAAGAACTCAGAGCACCAACCAGTTCTCTGATCATGCCCTGGGCACCTCAGACTTGCACACGCCTGCTGTCTGTCCCCCTTCTCTTCCTGCTTTTCACCACCAAACACGGAGGTAGTCAGTCCAGAAAGGGTGGAACTTGTTTTTTTTTAAATCTCATCTTATTGCTTCATCAACCCTCACAAATCAGTCCAAGGATAAATATGACGAAGAATTTATGGCAAGGCGGCTGTGGCAAGGCACGGATGGCAAGGAAACGCTCAGGTGGCTTAAGGGGACGCCTGGCTATGGCTGACTCAGCCTCAGCAACATACCTGCCCGATCCAGGACAGGTGAGTTCACGCCATGGACACAGACAAACCCTCACCCTCTTCTCCCCACCAGGAAGCCCACGCACCTGCTGATGGGCAGATGTATATGCTAAGTCACTCCAGTCATGTCCAACTCTTTGTGATCCCACAGACTGTAGCCTGCCAGGCTCCTCTGTCCATGGAATTCTCCAGGCAAGAACGCTGGAGTGGGTTGACGTTCCCTTCTCCAGGGAATTTCCCCGACGCAGGGATTGAACCTGGGTCTCTTGCATCTCCTGCATTGGCAAGTGGCTTCTTCACCACTAGCGCCCCCTGGGTAGATGTAGAGTTTAGCAAAATTAAGGTCGTTACAAGGAAGATGTACTGGAAATTAACCCATTATTTATTTCCCAGTGAAAGATGTGCCTACAGCCCTGGTGCACCCAGCATTTGTGTATACTCGGGGTCCTTGGAATTGTGTACCAAGATTTATAAACCTTTCTATCTAGTGAAAACCTGATTCCACTTCCAATAATCTGTCCTGGGTAAGCAATTAGAGATCTACTTAGCTTTAGGCACAGAATATTCTATGCAGAATAATTTATTAAGTAAAAATGTTGACCACATCCTGACTCTCCTACAACAGAGGAAACTGCAAGTAAGTTATGGCAACACGACAGAGGGCTATTCATTCAAATCTGAACTTTCAGTCTCCTGCAAGCGTGCCCTCCCCATGTACCGTGATGAAGCGTGGCATTAACGTGTGGGTCTGAGTTCAAACTGGCCACAAGTCCTGGCTCTGGAATTTCCATGTGGCCTTGGAATGCTTGCTCATCTGACTCTTAGTTCCCTTGTATGAAAATAATGAGGCTACCATAGAATTAAGAAAAATAATTCATGAAAAGTAGAGACATACAAGGCTTCCCTTGTGGCTCAGAAGGTAAAGAATCTGCCTGCAATGTGGGAGGCCTGAGTTTGATCCCTGGGTTGGGAAGATTCCCTGGAGAAGGGAATGGCTACCCACTCCAGTACTCTTGCCTGGAGAATTCCGTGGACAGAGGAGCCTGGCGGGCTACAGTCCATGGGGTTGCTGTTAGACATGAATGACTGAGTCATAACACTTTCACACTTTCATGCTGAGACATACAAGGGCTCAAGAAACATTTCCAGTAAGTTTGGTTACACAGAAGTCACCGGGTGCTTCGAATGATACTGACACTTGGGTTCCACACCTGGAAACTCTGGTGAGTGGTCTGGGGTGTAGACACAGCCTCCAGGCTTCTCAAAGCTGCTCAGGGGGTTCTGATCCCAGCTGTGGAGGGGGCTCGTGTTGGACTAACCACCCTTATGACCATGACAGAGTGGTCAGGCATAAGGACCAGTGGTTTGAAGGACAGGAGCAGGCGCAGCCTCTTCCCCACAGGAGGACGGGACCCCAGCCAGCTCCACACTGACCAGCCAGCCAGTCACCAAATACAAAGCAAAACAGGTGCTTGAGCAGAAAGTGGCCATCAAATTGGCCTGAAGACAAAGGTGAATGTTCCAGGAGGCAGGGCAGATGGATGGGGAAGCACTGACTCAGTTTGAGTTTTCCCTCTGTCCTCACCAGTCTGTTCAAGAGGTGGAGGCCCAAGTGCCTTGAGCCTGTGCTCAGGGATGGGGCTCAGTGAACCCACAGGCCGTTCCTGACAAATCAGACGGACCACAGCTCAGCCGCGGCTGAAGGCCATGCCCCACAACAGGGACACCTGGAGCCCACAGGCCTGAGGCCCTGCCATAAACTTACTGCGCCCCCACCCCATGAGCACCCCATGACAGAGGAAGATGAGACAACTCAAAGTCTCCACAGCTTATTCACAATCCCCCAAACAGTCATTTTTAGAAAAGCAATAGACAAGCAAAAAAAACTTGGAACGTAGCCCACAATCAAGATGGACCCGACAGAGGTAAGCACCTTCCCACCATGCTGAGCAAGGCAGTTTACTCAGCTGTGTTGAGAGTTTGAGTGGAATAAGTATTTTTCTGAAGGATTCATTGTTTCAGGCACAGTAACAGCAGTGGCCTTAACATCAGGAAGGGTGCCGAGTTCAGGTGGCCTGTGTTTTCCTACATTACATCAGAAAGTTTCCCCAACTCTTAGTCTTAGAGAAGAATTACTGGCCCCGTTTTCAAAGATGTGCTAATATCAGTGTAAGCTTTTCTCCGTCAAGAGCGTTTTCTGAGCTGGCCCGCCATGGACTCTGGCTTCCAGACCCAGTCTGGTGAGGTGCTCCTCCGTTGTTTCTTTCTGGGATCGCGCTGCCCGCGTGGCAGGTGTCTGAGCCTTGGAAGCGTCAAACATCAAACCAGGTCCAGCTGCCTAGGCTTTCACGGGGAGTCTAACACGATGTGCCTGCCGCCAAGTCTCAAGGGCTCAGTTTACTTGTAGCCCACACACTTGGGGATCCCCTTTTTCTTCCTGATGGAAAGTACCATTTTCTTGAAACACAGCTGCCTTTCCAGTTGTATAAGGAGAATCCCATGATCAAGTCAGAGGAGACCCCTGGGGTCTGTTGTACCAGGGGTTCTGGAAAGAGTGGGTCAGAAGTCAGCAGGCCAGGAAGCTGGTTCATAACTGACTGGAAGCCAAGGGTTAGAGGGATTGACTAACCAAGGGTTGGTCGAATCCAGGAGGTGGATTCGACTCAGTATAAAAAAGACCCTCCAAGTCAGGGTCCCCAGGGTCAGACGGGCCCCCAGGGGCCTTGCAGAGATTTCAAGACGGTATCAGGGGTTGGGGGAGCATGGCTGCTGGCTGCTTACCTGGAATTCCTGCAAAAACACAGATCCCTGGGCCCTGCTGGGGAGGCCCCGAGTCAGCAGGACTCTGAAAGACCCGGAATCCATCTCTTCACAAGAGCCAGGCAGAGCTGAGTCCCTGTGTGGTAGTTTCGGGACGCCTGGTTTGTCCCTTCCAACCAAGACTCGGCAGGTTGATGCCAGCCTGTCCCAAGCTGGAGAGTGTTTAACCTTCTCTCACACGCATGCACACGCAAGCACACACACATGCATACACAAACAGGCGCATACCAAACACAGGACTTGATTCTGAGCCTTGGCAAGTTCTTGTATCCACATGCATACACACACTGTGATGAACCTGGGGCCGGATTTCAGACTATGGATCTGACATCAGGGACTTAGAGCTAGGAACTGACCCCCACGATGGGCCTGTAGAGCTGCCCAGCGGTCAGTGGGGCACCTGGGGCCAGTGGATCACCCAGGAAAGGAAACCAAGGACAGAGGATCCAGCCCCGTATCCAGGAGCCCAGGTCCCCAGTGGGCACCACGCATGTGAGTGAGGCTCCAAGCACGATTGACAAGGTCTTTTAATTTCTTAGTTTAATTAGGAGCTCATAGACTTTGACACATTGGTTGTGCTTTAGCTCGTGGTGGCTGTTTTTCTTACTGACACAGAGAGAGCCCAGCTGGCGGCCCTGATGGTTCAAGAGGTATCCTTGTGTGCATGTCCTTCCTGGGTTTTCAGACTGTGGCTCAGATTCCTCACATCTTGTGTTAGCTCTTCTGTTTGAGAAGACATTTGTGTACTTGTTGCTTTTTAATTTTTTTGGTTGCCCTGGGTCCTCATTGCAGTGCACGGGCTTAGTTGCTTTGTTAACACATGGGATCTTAGCTCCTCGACTGGGGATGGAACTCACGTCCCCTGCATTGGAAGGCAGATTCTTAACCACTGGACCTCCAGGAAAGCCCCTGTGGGCTCATTTCTTGTTTGTCCTTGGTGGAGAGTTGCTCTAAGTCACCCACCCAGTTGTTACCACAAGAGGCCTGAAGTAGACCATCAAGTCCGTTTGTCTGTGGGGCCAGTTTTGTTGAGAGCCTGCCCTGTGTGAGATGCCCCTAGAAACAAGACTTGAATGATTCCTTGGCCCCTGCAGCTGGCTGGGGGTTGGATGTGTGCTGCCACAGCCACTCGAGGAGGTCTCAAGAGACCGGCAGAGGGCCCAGAGGGCTTCAGGGAGGAGGTGGCCCCTGGACGCTCACACAGGGCAGAGCTGCTCCCGAGATGGGAGGCATTACCTTCCTTGGCTCCAGTCTCCACTGGTACAATAGCCCAGGGGAGACTGGGGGACAAGCAGCCCCCCACTAGCTGGACTCGTCCTGTAGCCCCGCCCTTGAGGGGCTTTGGGCCCAGTCCACAGGCCCGTGTCTACTCATCCACACTGCACATTAATCCAGCCTCTACATGATGACACTTAGAGCAACAGAGGAAGCGCTTGGCATCCACGTCTCCTCTCTGGGAGACTTGTAGGGTCATCCTCACAAGAGGCCTGAGGTTAGGAGGCAGACTTTGGTCTCCAGCCAGCTTCCAGAAGGAAAGGGGTGGTGGAAGTGAAGTTATTTGGGGAATTATTCAGGTTAAACACCCCACTCCCCCCCCAAAAAAGAAGAAACAAAAAGAAAAAGCATGGTGTATCTAAGGACACAAAATTAAAAGGCAGTTTTTCCAAAAAGGTGAAGGGATCATTTGAGATCCTCATGGTAAACGAAAAAGACTGTGTCGGTCCAGAGGTGGGACTGGGCAGAAACCCAGCACCCCCCGGGATGGCAGATGGGGTGCAGGGAGTGGGGCAGGGGGCCAGGACCAGAGATGTTTTCCAGCCCAGGAGCTGATGGCCAGCAGGAGCGGGGCTAGAGCGGCCGGACTCCAGAGGGAGGTGTGGAATCTGGTGTGTTGGGGGAAGGGCAGTGGCCTTGCTCAGAGATCTGAAAAAAAGTAGAAACCCAAAAAAAAAGCCAGCCCAAAAGGAAGGGAACAGAGTCTTCCCTCAGCAGAATACAAATGACCGCCCTGCCGAGAAGGAAACAAGGGGGCCCCGACCCGAGCTGATTTCCAGCCCAGGAGACGACGCCCCCAAGTCCCAGGGCTGGACTGGCCTCGAAGCCCTTGAAGGACAGGAGCGTCCTTGAGAGGCTGGGAGTCCCTTCCACCTGTCCAGAGTCACCTGGGCAGGTGAACGTTTGCCAGTGGGGGATGTCTGTTCCTCTCCCACCAAGAGACCCTCCAGGGACCCCAGCCCAGGTCCAGCAAGCACGGAGCAGGCAGGAGCTGAGCCCCAGGGCCCATCCCCGGAGCAAAAGCTGCAGCTCCTCTGGAGGGCGCAGTGTCCTGCGGTTTCTCCGACGGGAGCCCGGCCCTGGCCACAAGAAGGGGTGCTGGCGGGGGTGAGCCGCCTGGGAAGGCCCCCTGGGCCAGAGGGAACCAGGGGAGCGGCCCCAGCTGGGCGGCCTTGGGCCGGCTCAGAGCAGCTGAGGGTCCCACAGGAGAGCACAGGACCTCTGTCCTATCTGCTGTCCTCTCAGGCTAGGAGGCTGGGACAGGTCCCGAGATGATGCAGTGAGGGTGAGGGCGGGGGGTGAGGGGGTGGCCCCGGGGGAAGGTTGTGGGCTCCAGGGCCCCTCCCTGCAGGGTGCTGCTCTGCCTCTCGCTCCAGCCTCTGGTCCAGAGCCTCTGTCCTGGGTACGGCCTCCACAGCCCAGGGTCACCCTCAGGACCCCCTTTCTGAACTGTCCCCCATGCCAAGCCCTTCTCTAGGCTGAGGCGACACAGGGCCTGGGTAATAGTTATCTTCATGTGCTCCCTGTGGGGGCGTTTGGGGATTGCCCGCCACCCTCAGAGGGGGCTTCTCCAACATGCCTGACCCTGGGGCCAACAGCACCATGGGAAACACCAGCCCAAAGTGTGGGTTTTCACCGAACCGCAGACAGAGAGCTCTGAACAAAGCATCTGCTTTATGATCTGACCATCGTGGTCACTTGATGTCCATCCCCAGGACACATCTTTCTCAGAAAGAGCAAAAGAAAAGATGTCTTTAGGCAATCAAACACTTTTATTTGGAATAAGGATCAGAAAAATGAAGGGAACTCCTCAAATGTGTAGGACCACAGGGTCCTCAGCAAGAGATCAGAAAATAATTACAAAAACATTTTGCAGTAGCTTAAAATGACTTGAAACTACAACCACCGATCATGATATGTAAACATGTGGAATCACATGATAGTAAGCGGTCAAATCTTCAGATGATTTGCTCTCTTGTCTGCTGGGAGCTGGGGGGCATCCATGGTCCACAGACCCAAGAGGCTGTGATCAACCCCTGCCTGGGGCATGCGCCCCCCAGGCACCTGCCAGGGTGAGGACAGCAAGCAGGGCTCCCTCTGCCGGGCTCCCGCAGCCCCCCTCCCCACCCCGGTGTCTCAAGGCCACGGGACTGGGGGCTGGTGGTCCCCGCTTGGGGCAGCAGTGGTCACCGCAGCATCACTGGGGCAGCTGGCGCTTCAGCTGGGCAAGTCTCATGAGGCATCCGTCCCGCCACGCCCTCCTGGCAGCCAAGTGCTCTGCGTCATCAGGAACCTTCACGCACATGGCCTGGGAACGGGAAAAAAAAAAAAAAAAAGAGGAGAAAGGGGAAAGAAGCGTGAAGGACAACTAATTAAGCAGAAGGAAAACCGCTCCTAGTTGAGCACACTCTTGAATCTGCTTTCAGAGACAGAAGAAGGCTGGCAAACCCTCAACTGATGTAACTCCCCAAACCCGGGGGGACTGATGGCTGGGGTGAGCCACCAGATCCCTGGTCACACTGCTCACAGGGTCCCCTGTGACCCTGACAGGGCCATGGACCATCAGCAACAGGAACCTGGAGGTCAAGGCAAAGACTCCAGTTGCAGGCGACACCTCGTTTCCGCAGGCAGGAGCTCACACACCTGGTGCACCTTCTCAGCTGTGGCCCCAGAGAACTCGGGAACGGGTCCAAAAGTCTTCAGGACACGCTTCATGCCTTCGCTGTACCTGTCACAGTAGCTTAACATACCTGGAAGCAGGAGGAAACAAGAACACCCCCGGGTCAGTGAGCTCCGTCTCCACCCAAACCTGGGTGTGTCCGCAGGGTCTGGCCCCCGTGGGTGTCAAGGGCTGGCCAGTGGGACACGCACCCTGCTCAGCCACACCGGGGTCAGAACTCAGCCTCTCCCAGCAGTAAAGCCCTGAGAAGCGACCCGACCTCCAGCCCCCATGGTGCCTGGGTAAGCATCTCTCAGGGACCTCGGACGGCCCAGGTCAGCTCTGAGGCCTCAAGTGTCAAGTGAGTCCTTTTTGTACCACAAACATCTCCTTCAACAATGTGCCTACGAGGTCACCTGTGTACACCACTCAAATGCACCCTCTGAGAACCAAAGACGGCAAGTTCAACTGCATCCATTCCCTACTTGCCTCTTACCCATGGGCTCTCGTTGGCCCTTCAACTCCTGGGCGACAGGTTCTCAACACGGGCTATTTACCCCCAAAGGGCAGGCCTGGCTGTGGCCGCCAGCTTAGGGCCCCACCAGCCCCAGGAGGCTGCAGATGACCCCTGACCACACACCTCCCAATGAGTCCGCCGACACGGGGCCTCAGTGGAGTACGGAGTCCTAGGTCTGTGGTGGAGAAGCACGTGGAGCAGAGGCTGACCCTGAAGGGGCAAAGGGGACGCTGCCCTCAGGGTAGCGTCAGGTGTGCGTGGGGGAGGCTGATTCCAAGAGGAAGCCGTCGGCTGCCCGCACACGGGGTGGCCTGCCTGGACCGGCTGCTCCACACACACAGACAGCCTAGCCCGCCCCTGCCCGCCAGGCGGGGAGGCTAGGCCGGTCGGTGCAGGCCTGCGCTCGGGGCAGGTCTCACAGGAGCCCAGCACAACCCCCCTCCAAACCTGCTGAGCTGCCCTGGCCCTCAGCCAGCCTCTTTCAGAACCAGGGAGACTCAGCAGTTGGTCAGGCAGGCTAAAAAGATAACAGGGAACAAACAAACTGCAGGATGTGAAGCAACCCAGAGCAGGGCTTGCACCTGCCCCACAGACACTGCATGTGCGTGTATGCTAAAGTCCTTTCAGTCGTGTCCGATTCTGTGCGACCCCACGGACTGTAGCCCGCCAGGCTCCTCTGTCCACGGGATTCTCCAGGCAAGAACACTGGAGTGGGCTGCCATGCCCTCCTCCAAGGATCACATACACTGCATGATTCACTTAAAAGTGATCTCCAATGGACAACGCCTTAAAAAAGACGCATAACTTCTGTGGGGTTAGTTTTTGTGTATCTACATCTGTGTGAAAGCTTAAATTCACTGATTTCTACTGCATTTGGCTCAAATCATTTCCCTTCTCTCTAAGAAGGATGACACCCACTTTGTCTCAGAAGAGAAAGTGGTCCGATGGGTGAAAATTCAAACATACTACTTTTCTGACATCAGCACCTGCACTTAAGCTCTGGACGCTCCCTTTTAAATTGAAGGGTTTCGCTGCATTTACCAGAAGCATGGGGGACAGTTCAGAGCTTGGGGAGGGCCCCCCGACCTCCACCAGTTCTCCTGGATATGCAGCATCTCTGCAATGTGGAAAATGCCCCAAACACTTGCTTACTTTTGGAAATTAAATATTTACTTCACTGTGCCTATTTGTCGGTTTCTTCAAACTAAAGGTGATATAATCTAAGCACAAACACAGCTTACCCGTTTTGAGGGAGCAGAGACACCCAACAGAAAAAGCTGGAAAGATAGAGAGGAGAGAGCAGGCAGGTGTGCTATAGTTGTGAGCTCACCCACCTTCGGGAAAACGAGCTGCCCTGCCCCTCCTCCCCCACCATGAGCCTTGGGATGCAATTCAGGTGCCCTGTTTCACCTCCGGCTACTTAATGACTTCTCAACAAGCACTCCTCTCTCTTGGCCCCAGTGAAGTCATCTGAGAATCCCAGGGGCTTTCTAGTACCTTTTTTCCTACTGCCTTTTATAAAACTTGTAGTTTTAAAAGAGCTTTTCATTTCTTCAGAACAGAATAAAATACAGTAAAACCCTTATACAATTCATAATTTCCCCCCAACTTGCTCGAAAGCCAATTAATATTTCTGCCCTACTAACATAAGAACACTTTCTGCAGCAGGCCCTTAGCTCTCGGATAAACGCCCACTGTCTGCTAGGCCAGTAGCCTGCACTCACTGCAGATACGGGAAGTTTGTGGCGAGTTGGAACCCGTGCTGTGAATGAAAGTCCAGTGAAGGTAAGTTCTCCCCTCCCATTAGGGTCTAAAAGGAGGGTTTTAATTTATTTCCAACTGTAGTTTTGGCTACTCTACACCATGAAAGGTGAGTGGTATGGGAATTACTCTGGAATAATGTTCTCAGTGACAATGGGAAGGAAAAAAGCAACTTCACCTTTTATCCCACTCAGCTGCCCACCCCACCCCCACCCCCCAATCTTCTTTGCATCCATGCCCTCTGCTTGGTCAACAATGTCCACTTCCAAAAACTCACAAAGCTTAGCTTTCTAGAAGACCATGAGGGACTTTCCTGGCAGTCCAGTGGTTACAAGTCCATGCTTCCACTGCAGGGAGCCCAGGTTTGAGCCCTGGTCAGGGAACTAAGATCTCTCATGCTGTGTGGCACAGGCCCCCTCCCACTCCAAAGAGAAGACTTTGAACCTAACTGCTTAAGAGCTGCTTATACAGAATAAGAAAAGATTGGGGGATTGGGGCGGGGGGGAACAGATTCTCATGATATTAGATTTAGCATCTCACTGTTTTTGACTCAATCCCAGTGTCTCCATTCAGCTTACTCTCACACCACCCCTGTGAAGGTCACGGCTGCTATACCAGTTTTACAGGTGGGTAAACTGAGGGGCAGTGAACTGACCTGCACGAGGTCATCTAGCTTGCAAGTCCAGCAGGGCCCCACCAGCCAGACCCACCACTCACAGCTGGCACTTCATGGTGGAGTAAGCACCCTGGCCCCCTCTTTCTCAGGCACTATTTTATTAGATTAAAAACACATCCTAAAATATCTCTGACACTTCCAGATAACCTGTAGCTTTTAAGACTAGTAACCAGCCTTAACCTGAGATGCTGGCTTTATGAAAAACTACACCCCAAAGGAGGCGTTCCCAATACATTCTGGTGGCACAGTGAGGAATCACGCACATGTCCACGGTCCTGAGCCAGATCTCAGAACTGACTCCCTCTGCTCCCTGGAATGCGCTGAAGTTGAAAGCTACATCTGTCCACCACTATCACAGTCAGCCAATTAGGCTTTCTTACCAGCTGCTTTGTTTGAAAAATTGTCGCGGGCCTCCTTCCTGTCTGCACACTGTTCGTTCTCGAGTTTCATCAGCTTCTGTTTCTATTTGTTTGAGAATTAACTGTTCTCAGTCTCTCCCTATCAATTTCTCATGATACCTGAATTATTTTTCTCAAGAAAAAAAAAAGGAAGAAAGAAAAAGAAAAACATGACACATACCTCCAGGCAGCGTCTCCCACACGGTGCTGCTTCTCCTCAGTTGTAAGAAAAGGCAAGCCTGTTTACAAACCATGAAAGTAGCAACCGGCACAGACCCCTCAGCAGCCCCTACCTTCCGCGTTGAGGTGCATGGTCTCCAGGGGCCCAATGAACGCGTACCGCAGGCCCAGGCCATCTGACATGACGAGGTCAAGGTCACCCGGAGACACCACACCTTCCTGAGAGGAGAGAATGGGGTCCAAAGGTGAGCTCATAGGGAGGGCAATTCGTTACCATTGCTCTCATCCTCACTTCTCTAAACAGGACCCCAAACACCCCAGAAGCCCTAGAACAGGCTTCGTCAGATGTGGCATCACACGGCAATCATACATGAATGAACCCTGAGAAAAGATCAGCTCGTGAAATGGTTGGACACCAATTCAGTTCCTGTCCCTACGGTCGTCCCCACCTCTAGTGTCCTGGCTTCTCTAGCTCCCGTTACAGCTTCAGGGAAGGGGAGGAGGGGGGAAGGGGAGGAGGGGGCACGGGGGATGGGGGCACGGGGGATGGGGCATCAGAGGAAACAGCCAGAAGTGTCCCCTGACATCTAAGACCTGGGGCCGTCGGAGGAGCAGGAAAGCCATCCTCAGGCTCTGCCGGCCTGCAAGCCTGGCCTTGCCCAGCTTTTAACGAGTTTGTAGAAAAGTGCTTCCCTGATGAAACGCAGCTCAGAGCCGTGTGTTTGCAGAGGTGGGGCTGCCGTTCACAGGGCCTCCACCACCCATGCGTTCTGTTGGGAAGGCCCAGGGACGCGTGATGACAACCTGCATGACCGCTGGCGGCCCCAGGATGTCCTGGCACGTCCTCCACCAAGAGCCGATGCCCTCAGCGGCCTGGGCTCCCTGCCCCTGGTGCCGACACCGGGGTGTCAAGCACCTCATCAGCAGGAGGAGTCCTCCAAGTTTCCTATTAGTCCTAAACCATCCTCGGGTTCACGTGACCACTGATGAGAGCAGATCCACTCAGGTCACTCAAATGCTCAGTCTACCGGCCTCCGCTCCTGGTGACAACGCTGGGGGGTGAGGGGGGTGTCAGGAGGAAACAGTGCACACGAGGCCTGTGGGGCTGCCCAGAACCACCAGAAACGACTGCTGGATGGCAAGGTGCCCCACCTACCACATCGTGTCTCGGCCTGGTCTTCTCCCAGGGCCGCCCTGGCCCCTGGGGATGCTGTGAGAGGCAGCTGGGCGGGGATGGCTGATTCCCAACCCCCCAGCCCTGGTCCCTGGGTCAACATTCCAACAGCCTGGGGTTTTCATTCCAGCACCGAACTGTGAGGGATGTAGACCCGGAGGCCAGCCTGACCTGTGATGCTGTTTGCCTTGGCTCTTTTCTTCCACAACTACGTTCCACACTTTCAGAGCTGACTTCCAAAGATTTCAAAACACCCACAAAGTGAGCCACCCCAGAGCAGTTAATTCTTGATTTGTAAGTGTCGTGAACAGGGACAGTGACCTGACTAGACAAAGGGTCAGAGGGCTTCCCACCACCCAACACTGTCAGGTCTGGAGGACCCACACCTCCTCTGGGCTCCGGGTCCTTCCCTCCTCCTTCATCCACGGAGGACAGTCAGGTTTTTATCAGTTGCTATTCATTAGCTGAACAAGTTAGAAAAGGGAAAAGTCTTCATGTCTCCTCTTCCTAACTGCTTCTTTCTGCTCCATATGGATTTTCTGAGATAGACTTCTTTGTGTGTTAGTCGCTCAGTTGTGTCTGGCTCTCTTTGCAACCCCATGGATTGCAGCACACCAGGCTTCCCTGTCCTTTACCATCTCCTGAAGCTCGCTGAAACTCACGTCCATTGAATTGGTGATGCCATCGACCATCTCATCCTCTGTCATCCTCTTCGCTTCCTGCCTTCAATCTTTCCAAGTATCAGGGTCTTTTCCAATGAGTCAGTTCTTCGCATCAGGTGGCCAAAGTACTGGAGCTTCAGCTTCAGCATCAGTCCTTCCAGTGAATATTCAGGGTTAATTTCCTTTAGGATTGACTGGTGGAAACCTCAGCTCTGCCCTGAAGGTCATTCAATTGATTGGATGAAGTCTGCCCAGATTATTGAGAACAATCTCCTTACTTGTCAGCTGACTAGATGCTAATCACATGTATCAAATACCGTCAGCACTGTGTGTGACAGAATGACTGGCCCTCTGCTTGGCCGACCCTCACAGGGGACCCTCGGGCATCCGGGTCTGGCACTCTGTGGGCAGGGAGAGGAGGCGGGAAGACATCTCTAAAATACCCACCATAAGACTTGGCCTGGACCTGGGGAGACGAGGAAGAAGGGGGAGGTCCTGGGGGTTGTGTACAGTTCAGGGATGCAAAATGTGTTGAGTGAGCCAAGCCCGGGGACTATCTCCTCTACTGATCACCAGCTACAGAAATAGTCTTCCTTCTAATCAGCCCATTTTCCTACTAAATTCTGTCATTTAATTCATGTATTTGGGCTGCCCTCATATTCATTTGCTTTTCTCATGTTTCTCTCGCCATCTTTCCTGGTCTCTCTCTCTTCTTTTTTTATCCTTTTCTAGAAATTACTAACTCCCAGCTCTTGATCTTCTTCTACTTTGTTTTGCTCTATTTTTCACCACATGTGGTCCTGAATTTTCAAGTTTTTCTTGTGCAAACACTTCTGCACCTTAGCCAGCACCACCACCACCAGGAATAGACTTGGCCCCCAGGAATTGGGACAAAGTTGTATACAAGTTTCCCAGCCCACAACCAGAGCTGTCCAGACTTCAATCCAGTGTCTTGACCGAGGCAAAAAACGTTTTACTTGGTTACGTGTTAGACAATGAAATGTTGTATCTGGAGGGTGAGAATGAGTGAAGCCTGAGATGGTCCAGCATCACCCCCGTCAGAGGCTCAGGACAAGGGGTCTCAGGGAAAGAGGACCCTTGAGACTTAACCCCAGATTCCCAGAGACGGTCAAGCTCAAGCCAGATAGGAATGACCCTAATGCGAGATGGTAAAGCCCAACTAGGGGCGCCAGGCCCACCTTTAGAAAGTCCAACCCCACAGCCCGTACAGACCCAGGATTCGGAGTAAGGCAGTTACAGACAGTGGAGTTTAAACTAAGAACTACCACGGTGACGAGGAGGCAGGCTTTTCTCATGAGGAAGCACGTGGAGCCATGAATTCGTTCCCTCCACACACACACACTTGCGTGTTTCCTCTCTATACTCGTGGCCAGGCACCACGTGTCCGACGTGCACCACGAAACTGGCTCCAGAGCAAGACCGAAAGAGGCCCCCTCTGCCTGTCCCCACCCACAGTTCCTTCCTGGAGGAGGTGGGGCAAGGACAGGACAGGACTTCACAGGACTTTACAGAGAGGACTGCCCAGTGCTGCCAGCCAGCTCTTGTCACCCTGAGGCTGGCGGTCCATGAGCTGTGCATTTTCTGGGAAGCGGGGCGGGGCCATTCCTTCAGGATGACCAGGCTCCGAGCACCTTGGAGACGAGCTGACTGAACACGCTTAGCTGATGCAACAGGGCACTGGATCACAACCCTTCCTCCCCTGCGTCAAGAGCCTCAGACAGGATCCTGGGCTGGGGAGGTGATGGGAGATGCGGGGAGGACTATTCCGGCTGGCAGGGCCCCTGGGATGTGCGGCCCCAGGTGGGCCCAACCCGTGGTAAGGTATCCCTTCAGACGGGGCGACCCCACTGCCCGAGTCATTCTGGGAAAAGGAGCCAGAGGAGGAGTCTGAACGTGCAAAGAGGCACCGTAAGGCAGAACACCTGAAATGACCTTAAAACATCCCACAACAGGGGAAAGGTTAGATTTTTTTCAAAAAGATCAATGAGACAAAATATCACGAGCCGTTAAAAATGAACAAAAACTTGAGGAAAGTATTCTTAACACAGACTAGACAAGAACGCAGAAAAATAAAAGCACTCTAACTCAGGGTAGGGAACAGAAGTGGTATTTTCCCTGTGAGTATTCTTGAGAATAAAGCCTTCAGTGGAAATAAACCAAAAAATGAAAGGGAAGGAGAGGAAAGACTTAGTGCTGATCCAAGGGACAGTCTTATAGGAAATCAGTCCTGAATGTTCATGGTAAGGACTGATGCTAATGCTGAAGCTCCAATACTTTGGCCACCTTATGCAAAGAACTGACTCATTAGGAAACATTGAAGACAGGAGGAAAAGGGGATGACAGAGGATGAGATGGTTGGATGGCATCACAGACTCAATGGACATGAACTTGAGCAGACTCCAGGAGAGGGTGAAGGACAGGGAAGCCTGGCGTGCTGCAGTCCATGGAGTTGCAGACAGTTGGACATGACTGAGCAACTGAACAACAACCAAGGGACAGCCCAGAGCTGTTTGGGCCACAGTGGTGTTACCCACTTCTCTCGTGACAAAGCTCTCAGGAGGAAAAACACCAGTGGTAAAGAGGCCAATAGAAACAAAAAGTCTGAACCTTAAAACCACTCACAGGAAAATCCCTTGTTTGTGCAAATATAAGTGCACCGGGGCTTGGCGAGGCCAGGACTGAGGGTCCTCGGGAACGAAGCTCTTTACAGAGAGGTTTGATGGCAACCCGCCCCAGTGATCTGCCTGGGGAATTCCAAGGTCCATGGGGTCGCAAAGAGTCAGAAACTGACTGAGGGACTAACACTTTCACTTTGAAGCAAGCAAGTGAAAGCCCCACCCCCACAGCAGGCACACACAACCCAGTCTGCCCCTCTGACCTCCAGGGCCAGCTCCCGCCTGCACTGGGGGCGGGACGAATAGGCTCCTGTCCAGCTGTTACCTGTGGCCCCCTTCTCTGCCTCCTCTCCTGGGGACACATTCCCACCCCACCCTGCACCTCCATCAGAGGCTCCCGGCCTGCCTGTCAGCTCACACCAGAGGAGCTGAAACCTCTGCCCGAGAACCTGTGGGAGAGGACAGGCAGTCAGGTGTTAGAGTAACAGCACCTCACTTTTTTTTTTCAAAGCTATAGAACACTAGCATAAATGTTTTTGCTTTAAACACTGTTAGAGTAACCCCAGGCATGCCAGACAGGTTTGTTTTTTTTTTAATTGAATGTGTGGTTGGTGTTTTCATTATGTTTATCTGTTAATGGGGCTGGAGTTGTATCTAAAATAATACATCAGCAGCATGTCTCCTTTGAATAGGGCTTTTACTGCTCGCCACTGTGGCTACTCAGAAAGTCACCTCCCATAAAACAGTAAACACTGTTATAAAAATGGTCTACTTCTTACAGACCATCGCTGCTGGAAGAGTTTTAATTAACTGATGCGGGATCGAACCCGCGTCTCCTGCACTGCAGGCAAATTGTTTACCGTCTGAGCCACCCAGGAAGCCCGAGTCTGCGCAAAACCACCACTGGCCTTGGAAAAGCTCCTGCAGCCTTCCGGCTCCACAGTTTATCACATGTGGAGTAACTCAGGTCAGCTATGAGTGGCCTCTAGTTTCTCTGATTGGCTCCCAGTGGTCAGTGCAAGACATTAAACACCTGCTGAGCCATGGGTGTGCTTCTGATATAGTTCTGGGGCTTCTTAAAAATGCTGAGACCATGCGGTCCTTCCAGACCTGTCCTGTAACAAAAAACATCTCCTGTTCCATTGACCTCTGAATGAAAGGCCACTGACAGGAGGCTCTTCCAACTAACAGCTGAGAAAGCAGGTGTCGGTTAATCTGGAGGTTGGTAGGAGTCCCCTAGTGGTCCAGTGGTTAAGACTCTGAATGTTCACTGCTGGGGGTGCAGGTTCAATCCCTGGTTGGGGAACTAAGATCCCACAAGCTGTATGGCATAGCCAAATAAATAAATAGACAATAAGTTTATTTTTTTAAATCCTTAAACTTTTTCTGGAGGGGGAGGAGGGGGCATGTGGCTTGTAGGATCTTAGTTCCCAGACCACAGATGGAAACCAGGCCCTCAGCAGTGGAGCCCTAACCTCCGGGCAACCAAGGAATTCCCAACCCCTAAACCTTCAAGTTTAAATTTTAGACAACATAAAATGTAGAGCATCCTACAGTGGAGGGCATGGTGGCTTGGAGGCAGGAGCCCGGCTCCTTCTTGGCTCCTCTGACTTCCCTTCACGTCCTTCTACATGAGTCTCTCTGCCAAATACACGGGTGTCACCAAGGTCTGTTCAGCAGCACTTCGCTCAAGCCTCTGCTTTTCCCTTCTGGCCACGTGCCAGGGGAGCCAAGCTGAAGCAGCCCTGCTAATTCCAGCACCTTCCTCTGAAGAAACCTTCTAACCAGTCCCACACCCACCACCTGGAGCCAGCCTTTGAACTTGCTTCCTCTTGTTGGGGCTGCAGCCTCCCTGACCCAGGGCCGGGGAGCATGTGGCTCAGCCTGGGCCTGTGCTTTCCTTCGCCTCCTTGCTGTCCATTTGTTTTGGTTTCATTCCAGAACAGCTGGGAGGGCCCGCACTTACTGGGCTTCAGGGAACCCACTCAGGGTGATATTTGTGGAAAAAACTCCCTCCGCCACCCCTGGACTCAGTAAAGGTTCTTCTCAGAGGCCACGTGTGTGAGTAGTAAACTTCTTGGATGAACTTGGACTTGGGGAACTAGGGGCACGCACGCTGACCCTGGCTCTGAAAGGAGAGAAGAAAGCCAAAGACCTCCTGCCTCCAGGCGATCACAGCCCAAGCAAGAGCAGTGTGAATGCTCCTCAGGCATCCACAGCCTCGGGTCCTCTCGTCCCCAGACTCCCTGGGCTGCACCACCTCCCCCAGCCGCCCTCTCTGTCAAGCAGCTGCTATTCTCCCCAGTCTAAGAACACTCTCAGGACAAGGCCAGGAGCTCAACACCCAGCAGCAGGTCTGGCCCAGGAGCACCGGACTCGCGGTGACCAGAGAAGGGACTTCCTCTCAGGCCTGAGGAGTTGCCCCATCCGGCCGCCACCTTTGGAGGGACCCTCTGTTCACACGACGGAGATGAGGAAAAGCAGGCTGCCATCTGCACCTCCACTCCTGAAATCAAAGGCTGTACGACAATGCCAAGATGCCAAGCAGGAGGCCAGCGGGATGAGGGAGACGCCGTCTGGCGGTTGGGGTAGGATGGGGGGAGCAGTGAAAACCTAGCGTTCGTTGTTCAGACATGTTTGTGTTTTAAGTGAAAGCGAATTAAATCGTTTTAAAAAATCAACGTTGGTCTTCCCTGGTGGCTGAGAGGTAAAGAATCTACCTGCTGATGCAGGAGACATCTGTTTGATCCCTGGTCTGGGAAGATCCCACATACTGAGGAGCAACTAAGGCCGTGTTCCACAACTACTGGAGCCCAAATACTCGAGAGCCTTTCTCCACAGCAAGGGAAGCCACCAAGATGAGAAGCTCCTGCAGCGCAACTAGAGAAAAGCCTGAGCAGGAACAGAGACCCAGCACAGTCAATAATAGAAAAATAAATGAAAACATTTATTAGACAAAGACCCAGCATAGCCAAAAGCAGAAAAATAAAAAACAGCTGTATTTAAAAAAACAGCTGTATTCACAGCTGTATGTGAGCAATTAGACTTGGTTAAAATTTGCTGCAGGGAAACACTGCACTGTCCTAAACTACACTCAACAGAAACACTTGATGGAGTTTACCACAGAAAGCCTGGTCTGCTCATTTTACCACATAACTTTGAGATGCACCTTAGTAGCTGAAAGCAGTGCTCACAAGTGGCTGCATCCATGTCCAGAATAAAGCTGGGCCACAGAGGCCTGCACTCTCTCCAAGGGTCCTGTATGGACCACAAATACTACGTCCCGAACTGGACTCCAGAATGGAAGCCCTGGAAGCCCTGCAGCTCAGGGCCCACAGGCAGATACCCACTTGGAGGTTCTGTTTCTCAGAAGCGTGAACAACACCTGAGCTCAGCAGTCTGAAGCTCACTACCACCCACACATTCCAACGAGCTGAGAATCCTCGGCGGCTCTGTGATTCACCCCCGCTCGCCTCCACGACCCTCTTGTAACAGGACAGGAATTTACGGGCAGTGCAAGCTCAGCCACTGTCTGGGCAAGAGTCTATCATCTCAGTGCTTCTTCCCTCATCATGCGCATCAGCTTAAGAGGATGGGTTGAAAAGTACTTTCCCAGCAACAGGATCCGTCACCCATGGACCTAACATTGGGCCCCTAGGCTGTGGTCATCAGCGTTTCCCGGCCAACTAGGGCTGCTCCAGCCTGATTCTGCAGCCAAACGGGCCACAGAAAAAGGACTGAGCGGTTGTGAGTGCCCACCAGCCCCCGTGCAGTCATGGCCGGGGGTGGGACCGTGTGCCCTGTGGAGCCCTTTCCTGCCCATCCCCCTACCCCTGGTCGTGTCCCCCCCCTTGTTTCCCACTACAACAGGCCCGCAGTAGCAGCCTCCACCCTCCCACCCCATCTTCTCTAGAATTTCTCTCTCCTGCTTGGCTGCAAGGATGAAGGGACAGACACCCTCCCTCCAGAGTTGGTGAGATGAAAAACAGGAAAACCGTAAGGGGGAAAAAAAATCAATGAAACAAAAAGCCTTCTCTTCAAGAAACTGACAAACCTCTGTGTGCTAAGTCACTTCAGGCGTGTCTGACTCGTGGCAACCCCATGGACTGTAGCCCGCCAGGCTCCTCTGTTCATGGGATTTTCGAGGCAAGAATACTGGAGTGGGTTGCCATGCTCTCCTCCAGGGGGTCTTCCTGACCCAGGGATCGAACCACTGTCTCCTGCATTGGCAGGTGGGTTCTTTACCACTAGAACTACCTGGGAAGTCCATATGTAAATATATTTTTTAGTTTAGTTCAGTCGCTCAGTTGTATCCAACTCTTTGCGACCCCATGAATTGCAGCACGCCAGGCCTCCCTGTCCATCACCATCTCCTGGAGTTCACTCAAACTCATGTCCATCGAGTCGGTGATGCCATCCAGCCATCTCATCCTGGGTTGTCCCCTTTTCCTCCTGCCCTCAATCCCTCCCAGCATCAGAGTCTTTTCCAATGAGTCAACTCTTCGCATGAGGTGGCCAAAGTACTGGAGTTTCAGCTTTAGCATCATTCCTTCCAAAGAAATCCCAGGGTTGATCTCCTTCAGAATGGACTGGTTGGATCTCCTTGCAGTCCAAGGGACTCTCAAGAGTCTTGCCCAACACCATAGTTCAAAAGCATCAATTCTTCGGCGCTCAGCCTTCTTCACAGTCCAACTCTCACATCCATACATGACCACTGGAAAAACCATAGCCTTGACTAGATGGACCTTAGTCGGCAAAGTAATGTCTCTGCTTTTGAATATACTATCTAGGTTGGTCATAACTTCTCTTCCAAGGAGTAAGCGTCTTTTAATTTCATGGCTGCAGTTACCATCTGCAGTGATTTTGGAGCCCGAAAAAATAAAGTCTGACACTGTTTCCACTGTTTCCCCATCTATTTCCCATGAAGTGATGGGACCAGATGCAGTGGATGGCTTTTAAATTTGTTAGTTCTATGCTTGTCTCAAACTCCTCTCTATATGTGAGATTATTTATATATATATGTATATATATATAAATAAACTCTCATATGTGAGACAAGCATAGAACTAACAAGTTTAAAAACCATCCACTGTTTCTTCCTCAAGCTCATGAAATAAATGGGGTTCCTTTAAAGGACACAAGTTTACTCAAAATATAATTTCTTTTTCCTCTTGAAAAACAGTACCACTGGGGGTGGGGAGCAGTCTGAGACCATGAGGAAACTCAGCACATCACAGAGAAAATGGTGTGGAAATGACAGGAAGGGCAAGAATAGAAGTCTTCATCACGTGCAAGAATCAGGTGACTGATGTTACAGAGGAATCTCTGAGAGGAAGGGGTGCCCCTGGTCTCTGGAACAGATCGGGTGCCTGCTTCTCTGCCCACCCCTCCAGCCTCTTGCCCCTTCCATTTCCCCCACCCCCACCCCCAGCCCACCCGCCCGCCCCCGCTCAGCCACGGGCCGCAGCCCAGCCACACACCTCCACAAGCCGCCAGGCCTCAGCGATGACCGCATACTGGAGGCGGTTCAGGGCGAAGCCGTCGACCTCCCTCAGGAGCCTGACCGGGGACTGTCCAACCCTCTGCATCAGGGCATAGGTTCTGTCCACGGTGGCGGGGGCCGTCTCTGGGTGTGGGACCAGCTCCACCAGCGGCACGTAATATGGTGGGTTGACCTTGGGAGAGAGTTGAGAAGACAGCTCTGGCATGCGGGGTATCACTCACAATCCTGAACGGTCGGGGTGGGTTGGGAGCAGGTTCAACACAAGAATGAGGGGCCCATCCAATGACAAGAAACTGGAGGAATAAAGTCGTTTGCAAAGACGGGAGACAAAGAAAGAACTTGGGTGCAAAACTGCAGGAATTGTAACCAGCCCTGAGGTTCTAGCTCACGAGTGCCAGTGGGCCCCCTACACGTTTACTGCTGACCTCCTGGGGCTCTGCCACCAGCTGTCCAGCCCTCACGGGCTTCTCCCCACCTTCGCCCAGCCTCTTCTTCCCACATGAGTCACTGCCATTCTACCACATCGGTGCTATGGGCAGTATCTTCCCTAAACCTGGAACTCCCTTAATGTCTCCATGCTGAGCCTCAAACATTGGCTCCCCCGATCAAATCTCACCCATGAGTCACAGAGGCAACGCCCGAGAGCCTCAGCACCGAGTGTCATCTGAGACAGGAAGAGAGTCTGCCCATGGTGGGACGGCTTGCCTGCCCAGCATTGGTTTTCTTGTGGTTTCTTGGCTCTGGTTTTCTTGGTTTACTTTGAGAAATCCTTCTTGAAGATTCTTAGAGAGAGTTCTCCTACCTCTAAAGAAAATGCCATTTGACAAAAGGCTGCTAATGACCCTCACCACTAAGCAGATACATGCTCGCTAAACTCTTTCTCCAAACAATATTGTATTTTAAGTTGTTTTTCCTCTGAGTATGGGTGAAAACGGGTAAAAATCTCACATTTACCAAAAAGTACAAGAGGCATCCATTTTAAAATGACTTCCACAGGAGAGAGGAGAACGTATTTCCCCTGGAACAGCCTGGAGGGGCAGCTGCCCTCACACCTTGGAGGTTTCCTCTGCTCCCAGCCTGTCCTGGGAGAGCACCTACTTCAAATAAACTATAAATCAATTCTCAGCTGAATCACTGGCCCGCTTCCTGGAGTCACTGAGTTTCTACAGAGATGTGTGACCTCTGGCCTTTTTAAACATCAGAATTATAAGAACTGGGAGCATGTCTGTCCGTGATGAACTTCTCTTTACGGGAAGACAGGGGTGTTGGGCTTGGGGTCTCTGCAGTGCTGTGAGCCTTGTAAGGGGAGAACACAGGTCAGGACAAACAGGTAAAAGGCATCTTTCTGTGCATCTGGCTCACTCCTGTCTCAGTCTCGCTCGCAGGCTGCCTTGCAGACTTCCTGCCCACACTTCCTTTAAGCCCTGCTGCCCCCGGGCCACCCTGGCAGCCGGCCTCCCTCTGCCCACTCAGCCCCCGCCCCCTCCACAGGAGACATGGCACCACAGGCGCGCTGAGACCACGTGGCCTCCCCGTTCCCCGGGTCATAGTTGTAACTATGCCCTGGTCGCTCCCCCTCCGGCAGCCACACTCACACCCACCCCAAGCACACACCCCACCTGAGCACATGCCCCACCTGTCCTAAATCAACTCAGGTGGTGGGAGCCGACCTCAGCACCCCAGGCCTGTGACAGTGAATGACTTGAGGCCAGAAGTCTGTAAAATTTGTTCATTCTTTCTTACAACGCATGAGATACAAGATACAATTCAAGGAAATCTGGATAAAATTCTTTTTTAAATGATGATAACATCCAACTTGCTAAATATACTAAAAAGCCACGAGACTGTACAAGTTGAATTGTGTGATATATGAACTACATCTCAGGAAAGCAGTTAAAAAGCACAAGCAGGTTCGTCGAGATGAATTGCTCCTGGAAACCCAAATGAGACTCGCTGGGTTTCCAGGCTGGACATACTCACGGGGTGGGCCACCAGGCACTGCTTCACGTGTGCCAAGCCGGCGAACAGCTTGGAGGGCAGGAGGCATGAGCTGGAGCTGCTCAAGATGACGTGGTCATCGGCGATTTTGTCCAGCTGAGCGAACAGCTTCCGCTTCAGCTCCAGGTTCTCCGGGACACATTCCTAAAAAGGACAACCTCACGTTACCACACAGGGTCACCACACTCAGGCCCAAGCAAAGCATCTCGTGTTTGCGTCCTTCCCAAAATGAACCAATTAGAGAACCACCAGCAACATTCAAGAACAGGTAGAGCACGGACTTGTGAACAGAGCGGGGAACTGAGAGAGCAGCACTGACGCATATACAGGGTGTGTACTTGGTCGCTTCAGTCGTGTCTGACTCTTTGTGACTCTGCAGCCTGCCATGCTCCTCTGGGCATGGAATTCTCCAAGGAAGAATACACGAGTGGGTTGCCATTCCCTGTCCAGGGGATCTTCCCGACCCAGGGATAGAACCCATGTCTCCTGCATTACAGGTGGATTCTTTACCATCTGAGCCACTGGGGAAGCCCCCATTTATATACTACTCTGTGTAAAACAGAGAGCTAGTGGGAAGCTGCTGTGTAACACAGGAAGCTCAGCTCAGTGGTCTGTGATGACCTAGAGGGGTGGGATGGGGGTTGGGAGGAAGGCTCAAGAGAGAGCTGACTCACTTCATTGTACAGCAGAAACCAATACAACATTGTAAAGCCATTATACTCCAATTAAAAATAAATTCAAAAAGAAATATATAAAACACAAAAATAAAAATGTTTTAAATATTTAAGGACAGGAAAAAAATAGCTGTCAAAAAGTATGACAGATCTTGGTAACTTTGGGAACTGGGTGATGCGTATATGGGAAGTGTATCTTCTAGTTCTGTGTCAGGCTGAAAATTCTCATAATAAAAAAGCCCTCCAACTGTATGGGGGGTGGATTCTACAAATAGAACACACAACAGCAGTGCAGGTGAAGTGTACGAATATCAACAATAGTCACCACCACTTGTGTGTCCTGAGCATCAGATCGACTTATCTTCAAGGAAAAATCTTATCTTCATGAAATGAGCAAACACATGCTATATCCATAATTCCCAAAAGGCTTCTTGAGAGTCCACTTCTAATCAGAAATCCTTTGAAAAAGACCTTTATTACTAAAACTCTAAAATTATTTTAATAAGGGGGTAACGGAGGAGGGTAGAGAAGCGAATTTGGATTAAATACCACAGATAATGACTGTTTGGAAATTCAGATTATGCGCAGACCGGGCTGGGGAGTGGGGGTGGGTGGTGTGGGAAGCCGTTCTCAGACGCCCAAACACAGGCCCACAGGCAGGTCCCTGGGAACTGGATGCTCAGGGCAGCTGCTGCCCTGCTGTGGAGAGACAGGGAACAGAAAGGGATGCTAGCTGGACCTTCAGGTGTGCCCTCCCCTCCCAGCATTGCCCCAGGAAATCCCACCAGGAGTCACTCCTACTAACAAGAGTCCCTGAGTTCTCACAGTCCCCGGTGAATTTGGGGTAATGGTTCCTAGCGGAGTCTGATAACAGAATCAACTGTGCTCGTTAACCATGCAAATCCTCAGACCCCCACCGCAGACGTATTGAGTCAGACTCAGCATAAGGCCCAGGCACCTGCATGCTTTATCCATCACTCTGATGACTTGTGTTCACTGAAGTTTGAGACCCACAGTTCTGAGGTGCAATGGGGGCCAACCGCACTCCCAGTGGTTTGTGGACAAATACATTCATTCCTGATGGTCTCTCACTCTGAAATCAGGCTCCCCACCGCCCTCCCCACCAGGAACTTGCTGAGGGTGCCCTGGTCCGTCTATCAGCACTGTGGAGGCAGAAACTGCACAAACCAGAAGACAACCAGTAGCCTGCAAAAGTCAACAAAAAATGCAGAAGTACTGCCTGTAACTTTATCAAATCACCCCCCAAATAAAATATTTTCAAGTTTAATAATATCTAATAATCTAATAGAGTGAAGTTAGCTGGGTAAATATTATGACATGAATTTCATTTCTATACCATCTACAAGGTTTTAAAAGCTTTCCTCCATGGGTAAGGCGTCAATATTGTGTCTGCTAGTAGTTTTAAAAAATATAGTCACACCACGTGAAATTTATTCAGAACAAAAGGTCACATAAGCACCACATCTCAAAGACAGGGTGAAAAAAGTGGAGTCATTTAAGAACTGTGAAGCCCATTGTGTTAAACCCCTTATCAAAGGGGAAAAGCTACAGTAGCTGGCGGGCTGTATTGAGTAATTCCTGGATCAGTTAAGTCTGCAAGTTGGGTTGGGTTTAAATGGAGCCTTGTAGTGAAGCCAGAGATGAATCGTGATGCCGATACTGCGCAGGCTAATGAAAGAGCCCTGTGAATGGCCTCATTGTGAGCCTGGCCTGCAGATTCTCCCCTTGAAATTCTATGCCTTTCTTTAGATCCTCTGATTATCAAAGAGGCAAGAACACTCCAAGCAGAGGAAATCCAAGCCTGCTACAATTATGTAAGGGTTTTAACAGTGCATTTGCTTGAAGTTTCATTGTTGCCATCGTTGTTAACCCACTTGTGTTCCGTGTGCTGGGCCAGGGTTAAGACGCCTCTGTCTATGTCAAGCCTTGAGTTTATCATCTTGCTGTTGCTCACTGCTTGTCTGAGAACCGGGGTCTGCAGACTGTTACTCAGGACGGTCATCTCTTGGGTGGATCGCGAAGCTGAGAGCGGCTACTCTTGCTGGACAGCTGGGAGGAAGTGACAGCAAACAGCTAGACATACATCCAGCTCCCAGTAGGTGAGAGTGCCCCGGGGCTCACCGAGCCTTTCCAGGGCCCGTCCAGGGAAAGCCACTAGATGTTGAGTGTCAGCGAAAATTCTCTTTCACTGCTGAAGGTAACTAGCTTGACTTTGCTTCATTAAACTCTGACAACATTTTCTAAGCAATGGCTATTATTTGTGTTTTGTTTGTTTTGAAGTGGGAGAGATGTATCTATAATAAGTGATAATCTCACACACAACCACTAGCTCAGATTCGGAGGACAAGGAAAGTGTAAGGAACTTTCCAAGTAAAACAACTGCTATTGGCACATCAGAAGATTACTCAGCAGCAGCAGAAAAGACGTAAAAGGACACTGGATGACGGTATTATTATAGGTCTAACTTTCTGTTCTCTCTCATTTACTTATAATTTTTTAAAGTAAAGAATTTATATACTTTAGTGTTTTATTCACAAAGAGTCAGACGCGACTGAAGTGACTTAGCACACAGATCAGTAGAATTCACCAAGGACAGCACTCAGACCCTGCAGGGTGGTTTTGGGGAGGGGGTGTGGCCACGAGGAGGGGTTCTGGACAATCCCCAGGCAAAGGCGGGACTGGTTGAGAGGGTGCTGACTTCTGCAGACAACCCACTCGCTGTGCGACCCTGTGCAGCTTCCAAAAGAAATACTTTCATGGGGAAAATGAAATTTCATTGATTTTTTTTAAAAGACAAGTCATGCATCTTAGATAGGCATCCTGTTGCTAGAAAAATCATTTGCCAGTGCAAAATATCTGGAAACAGTCTTCAGTGTTCTTTACAGATAGAAAGAAAAACTAAACTAGAAGACTTTGGTGCTTAAGATATTTTACATGCAAAGAAGTTCTATTTACCAATTTTAGCGGGAAGGAGATGGCAAGAAAGGAAATTTGAGCTAAAATCCTACTGGAACCATGGCAGAAGGGAATCCATTCTCAACTTGAGGATGGACGTGATCTACATCATAAGTTCTGTCTCTTTGCACTAAATACATCTCTTGCTTCATCCTCTTTAATCATCAGCAATTTCTTGCTTCAACCTGTTTCAGTTCAGTTCAGTTGCTCAGTCATGTCCAGCTCTTTGTGATCCCATGGACTGCAGCACACCAGGCCTCCCTGTCCATCACCAACTCCCAGAGCTTGCTCAACTCCTGTCCATTGAGTCAGTGATGCCATCCAATCATCTCATCCTCTGTCGTCCCCTTCTCCTCCTGCCTTCAATCTTTCCCAGCATCAGGGTCTTTTCCAATGAATCAGTTCTTTGAATTAGGTGGCCTAAGTTTTGGAGCTTCAGCATCAGTCCTTCCAGTGAATATTCAGGACTGATTTCCTTTAGGATGGACTGGTTTGAACTCCTTGTAGTCCAAGGGACTCTCAAAAGTCTTCTCCAACACCACAGTTCAAAAGCATCAATTCTTTGGCACTCAGCTTTCTTTATGATCCAACTCTCACATCCATACATAAATACTGGGAAATCTGTTTAATCATCAGCAATTTCTTTTTTTATTAACTATTTCTTTATTTTATTTCTAAAAATTATTTATCAATTTATTTATTTTAGGTTGCACTAGGTCTTTGTGCTTTGTGGGGGCTTCCTCTAGTTGCATCAAGTGGGGGCTACTTTCTAGGTGCAGTGCACAGGCTTCACATTGAGGTGGCTTCTCTTGTTGTAGAGCATGGGCTCTAGGTGCATGGGCTTCAGAGGTTGCAAGTCATGGGCTCTAGAGTGTGGACTCAGTAGTTGTGGCTCATGGGCTTAGTTGCTCTGCACATGTGAAATCTTCCTGGACCAGGAACTAAACCCGTGTTCCCTGCATTGGCAGGCCAGTTCTTACCCACTGCACCACTAGGGAAGTCCCACTATTTCTTGAAAGAGCACAATTGTTAAAAATCTATCAGATTAATAGACTACTACGACTAGACTTTTCAAGAGGTAAATGTTATAATTACAAAAAAAAAAAAAATCCCATAAACCTTCTTGCTCTAGAACAAATAGCATGTGTTAAAGAAAAGTACAGGTTTTCAATATCACAGATAATAAACTGCACTGTGCTCTAACCAAAGCCTCACATTTTTCCTTAAAAATCAAAATACTTTTAAAGCATATTATAAATCCTAAACAATGTTCTATAGAATCTAGAATAAACTATACTCAATTAGAGACTTTTCTAAAGTAAAAAGCAGAGCAGGCTGTCCTGAGGAATGTCCTGGGGATTGGGTGTCGAGGTGACCAGGGTGGCTGTGGTCTGCTTCCAGCAGAAGTCTTTTCTCAAGTAACCACAGGGGATGGAAGTGAGAGAAGGGACATAGGTGACAACTGCTGGCCTGATGGTGTGTCTATCCCCATCTCATTCCAACAATTTTTTTAATACCTTTTAGGAAATCACTTATATACAATTAAGTTAAAATGTTTGACATGAAAAAATATTATAATTTAAAATATTCTAGGACTTCCCTGGTGGTGGCTAAGAGGCTGCCTGCCAATGCAGGAGACACAAGTTCAATCCCTAGTCCAGGAAGATCTCACATGCTTTAGAGCAATAAGCCTGTGTGCCACAACTAGTGAGGCCACACACTGCAACTACTGAAGCCCCTGTGCCCAGGGCCTGTGCTCCACAACCAGAGAAGCCACCACAATGAGACCCTGCACTTGGGCGGCCCCCACCAAACTAGAGGGCGGCCCCGACTTGGGCAACTGGAGAAAAGCCCATGCAGCAAGTGATGACTCAGCACACCCAAAAGTTAATTAATTAATTAAATTATAAAAAATAAAAAGAAATATTTTTTTTAAAGATTTTTTAAAAACATGTAGAAATGTTGAAACGTTCTAACATACAGGTAAACTGTGGTCCAATATCTGACTCCTTCAGCATGTGACATAAATACATCTTAATTCGCTGAAGTGGATGCAGACAAAAGCACAAAACCTACCATTACTGAAAACTCACTCTAGGTGGGGGAAGGGAACTGAAATAAAAACCCTTATTCCTAGGGGAGGAAGAGGAATGAATCCTAGCATTAGTCATTCAGTCATGTCCAACTCTTTGTGACCCCATGGATGGTAGCCCACCAGGCTCCTCTTTTCAGGGATTTCCCAGGCAAGAATACTGGAATGAGTTGCCATTTTCTTCTCCAGGGGAATCTTCCCAACCCATGGATCGAAACTGGGTCTCTTGCATTGTAGGCAGATTCTTTGCCATCTGAGCCACCAGGGAAGCCTGCCTGAGACAAAGGCTTAATCAGAATCCCAAGAGAAGACCCTTCCTAGGCCAGCAAGTGTTAAGTAACTAGTGAGAAAAGAACACTTCTGGGAAGGGACAGAGCAAGAACATGGAAAGAGACTCTCTCTCTGAGAGCACTGCAAAGGGAAGACTGAAAGTTGAGGGTGGAGAACATATTGAGGGAGAAAACCCTCTGGCAGCCAGTCCTCACCCTAAACACAGGTATTGCTTAAGGATTTGAAACTTGTATGCACCAAGGGTGACTACAGGAACTTGCAAACCTTAAAACTTGCCCAACTCCTAACTAGATCAACTCAAATCCTTATAATAAAAGCCTTGCAGGAAGAAAGGCGTGTCAAATCCCAGGTGTAAATCTGCTGTCCTGCTCAAGATGTCCACATTTCAAAAACAAAAAATCATGAGGCATACAAAAAAGTGCACACCCAAGAGACAGAGGGATCACAGGACTAGATCCTGGTATGATTCAGATGCTGGTACAATCTGACATTGAATTTTAAGTAGCCGTGATTAAAAAATATTAAAGGCTCTGGGGTGAAAAATGTGGACAACATCATATGGGTGATTTCAGCAGAGAAATAGAAACGGAAGACAGTATCAAAGAGAATGCTAAAAATGAAAAACAAAGGAGCAAAGATGAAGAATGCCTTTGACTGACTCATCAGTAGACTCAACACAGTTGGGAAAGAATCAGTGAACTTGAAGATCAGTCAGTGGAAACTAGCCAAAGTGAAAAACAAAGAGCAAAAAGATTGAGGAGCATATACAGAGCATCCAGGACCTGTAGGAAAATTATCAAATGATCTAACACATGTGTGACTGAAATCCAAACATTTCTAGGGACAGGGAATGGGGCAGAAGACAACATTCAAGGAAATAATGGCTGAGAATATTCCAAAACTAAAGAAAATCCCAAATTACACAAGCATGAAGCTCAGAGAACACAATGCAGGATAAATACCCTTCTTTACCCCGAGTCCACACACATGGATGTGGATTTGGGGATAAAGAGGTATGTTATGTTCAAACTGCTGAGTAAGGCAGACAAAGAAATACTGAAGGCAGTCAGAGAAAGACCCTTCCTAGGCCAGCAAGTGTTAAGTAACATAATATATACAAGAATGAAATTAAGACTTTTTGAGAGATCATAGAAGATGGAAAGTAATGGAGTGACATTTTTAAGTGCTGAAAGAAAAAATATCTGTCAACTCACAGTTCTATAGCCAGTAAAAACATCTTTCAAAAATAAAGAAACAAAAACTTTTCCGAGAAAAACAGTAAGTTTGGGAATTCATTCCAAGCCAACCTGAGAATCTAAGAATAGGAATAAATTTTAAGGGAAAGTCTGCAGGCAGAAGGAAAAAAAAACTAACCAAAGAGAAAATTGGATCTATATAAAGAAATGAAGAACACTGGAAATGGAGTAAATGAAGATAAAATAGATGTTTTGTTTTCAATTGCTCTAAAATATAAGTGAACATCCAAAGCAAAAATAACAGCAGTGCATTGTAATGGATTACATTAATTTGTTTTCAAGTATTGAACCAGCCTTGTATAACTTTGATAAATCCTACTTGGTCATGATATATAATTATCTATGTATATTTTTAGATCTGATTTGCTAATATTCTGTTAAGTATTTTTACATCTATGTCAAGCCTTTGTTAGACCTCCTCCTCCTACCAAAAATGTGTTTTGTAATGAAGACTGGATATAAAACTCTAACACTTGCTAAGTCACCATTGAAACAACAGGGTTGTATACATATCCACCAGCCTGAGAGAAACGTCTTTGAAGGAAGTAAAACGGAAGTGGTCAAGAAGAAAATACTCATGGAAGTTCTCAAAGGGAACAGTAGTGTCAAGCAGAATTAATAGACCAGATTGCAGTCAGAGGTCACATATGGTCACAATGTGATTAGGAAAGACTCCACATTCCCAGTGCAGAGTGTCTGGGTTGGATCCCTGGTCAGGGAACTAGATCCCACGTGCCACAACTGAGTTTGCATGCCACAGCTGAGTTTGCATACCACAGCTAAAAGATCCTATGTGCTACAACTGAGACCCAGCGCAGTCAAATAAGTAATGACATAAATATTAAAAAGAAAAAAGAAAACCTGAACCAAGATTTAAAAATCAGAAATAAAAATTCCAACTTCTCACTTGCTAATGTGAAAAATCCAAAGGTTTGGGCAATTCCAGGTGTTTTTCCTGGGGCTGAGCACCCACCTGCCCAGTCTCTCTAACTCTGAGAATAGCTGATATGGGAAAGAGTTCACATGAGATGCAACATTCATCCAGTTTCAGGTTTGTGAGGGAAAATGCATCACTGAGCCAGAAATCTTACATTCACTTCTGGCTCAGAAACCCAATCTGATACGAGAAGATAAACACTGACCTACCACTGACTACATGTTTAACATTGGTCAGTTTGGTTCCCTTGTCGTAAATGGGGATACTGAGGGGCTGAAGGGTGAGCCCAATTTGCCAACTTCTTCTGAGCCAGGCCCTGCTCAGGTGCTCATAAAAAGGAGCTCGTTTAATTCAAAAGACACCTGCTCAGTTCTTATGACAATGGAGCAGCCCCATGATCGCCTCATTTTACAGTGGAGGGGGCTGAGGCAGAGAGTCTGGGTAAGGAGCCCCCCTCCGAAGCCAGACTCCTCCAACTCACTGACACCAAGTCCGTAATTCTAAAGAACTTTGCAAAACATTACAAAGCATTTTATCATTTACAAATTAACTAAAGGAAGAAACTCAAAAAACCAAATAGGTCAAAGGTTAGAGAATATTGTGGGTCACCTTCTAAGATGCATTTGTTTTCCTTAGTGTTTCTCACATTGGAAGACACCTTACAATCAACAGCATCGTCGATATGGTGTCATACAGTACAGTCACAGATAATTCACTCAGAATATTCCCAGACATCTGAAGACAAATGTGCTAGCAGAGTCATAGCGCACAGCTCCAGGCAGAGGCTTGATCAAATGCGCAGAGATGAGTAAAACATGCGGTTACTTTCCTTTAAACAGTAACCAAAAGGGCAGGCCCTGGCCAGGGGAACAGGGACCACAGTTAACTAATAAAGCAAGGCCAAGGAGACCTCATGCTCCAGACCAGCCACCCAACGAAACACAACGTGAGTCACATACGCAACGCTGTTTTCTAGCCACATTAAGAAAGCAGAAAGAAACCAATGAACTTAGTTATACCAATAAATTTTATTTAACTCAATATATCAAAATATCGTCATTTTATTCATTGGAAGGACTGATGCTGAAACCAAAGTTCCAATACTTTGACCACCTGGTGCAAAGAGCCAACTCATTGGAAAAGACCCTGATGCTGGGAAAGATGCAGGAGAAGGGAGTGACAGAGGATGAGATGGTTGGATGGTATCACTGACTCAATGGACATGAGTTTGAATAAACTCTGGGAGTTGGTGATGGACAGGGACACCTGGTGTGCTGCGGTCCATGGGGTCATAAAGAGTCGAACATGACTGAGCGACTAAACAACAACTCAATATACCCAAATATTGTCATTTTAATATGTAATCGGTGTTAAAAACTATTGAGATATTTTACATCCTTTTCTTTTTTCCTTAGTAAGTCACTGAAATCCAGTGGGGATTTTACACCTGTGTCAGTTTGCAGCACCTGTCTAGTGCTCAAGTCTCACTGGGCCTGTGGCAACCACGACCACACAGGGCAGGCAGTTCTGGGCCCAAGGACACCTGTTAACCAAGGAGCCATCAGCATCCATTCTGCCAGAAATTACAGCCCAGAATCACAGTGTGGATCTCTCAAAGCCACTAAAAATATGTATTGAATGTCACTCTTAAAAAAAAAAAAACTATTAAAGAAACAGGGACTTCCCTTGCCGTCCAGTGGATAAGACTTCTCACTTCCAAGGCAGGGGCACAGGTTCAATTTCTGGTCAGGGAACTAAGATTCCAAATGCCATGCAGTATAGCAAAAAAAAAAAAAAAATCATTAAACAGAAATAAATGTTATGGGAAACACATTAAAAGAACAAACAAACAAAACTATTAAAGAAACAAGAGCTCAGGGGTGCTGGGAGGGGAGGGAAGCAGGGAGCAGGGTCTGTGAACCACCCCAACCCTGTGGGCAGCAGCAGCTGACTGTACGGCGGGTAGTGGGGGTGGAGGGGATACTGCTTAGAACAGCCCACTAGACAGAATCTAAAGCAAAGAGAACAAAAGCGGGACCCCAAACTCCAAAGGAGCAGGATCAGGTGCTGATGGCAAGGAGCAGCCTGGGGGCGGGAGGTGACAGGGGTGAGTGAGGTACCAGGAAACGTCTGGAGAATCAGGGTACAGACACAGTCTCTGTCTAGGGCGTCTAGGATGCCCTTCCAGCACCCACACAGCAAGCGATGACCACATCTGCTGCTGGAAACCAGCAACAAGATCAACACTGACACGTCTGAGCACCACAGAGGGTCCTGGGGCCCAGCCAGGCCTCCCAGGAAGACGTGGGAACCTTTTCCTGGCAGCTGCAGGAGCTGAGATGCATCACGTACTCACACAGGCCATTTAACGTAATAATGAAGCGCTTATTTCCCTCTTGGCAGGCCTGGCAGGTGTCACCGGCTGGCTCTGGGGAGGCCCAGCCACTGCCCCATGCCAAGGTTCTCAGTGTGCAGGAGGCTGGACAAGCCCTGGTCGGGCAGCCCACCTGGGCCTGGGCAAGCTCCCAGAGGAGGTACCAACACCTCATGCGAAGAGTTGACTCATTGGAAAAGACCCTGATGCTGGGAGGGGTTGGGGGCAGGAAGATAAGGGGATGACAGAAGATGAGATGGCTGGATGGCATCACCGATTTGATGGACATGGGTTTGGGTAAACTCCGGGAGTTGGTGATGGACAGGGAGGCCTGGCGTGCTGCGATTTATGGGGTCGCAAAGAGTCAGACACGACTGAGCGACTGAACTGAACTGAACTGAAAGCAACAGGCTGCCAGTTCAGGAGACGCTGGACACATGGGTTTGATCCCTGAGTCAGGAAGATCCCCTGGAGGAGGAAACAGCAACCCACTCGAGTATTCTTGGCTGGAGAATTCCATGGACATTCCCCTGGCTCCACCAGAGGAGCCTGGTGGGCTACAGTCCATGGGGGTCACAAAGAGTCAGACACGACTGAGCAACTGAGCACACAAAGCCACAGACATGATTCTTCTAATGCTTACAGGAAACGTACATTCACGCTCAGTTCACAACAAGAAATAAAGCCAAAACTGGCCAGCTCAAACTTAGGTATAAAAAAAACGTAAGCTGTTGGCATAAGAAACTCTGGTGTTTCCTGAGCATTTCAGCAGCAGCGGGTATGTGGTATGTGCTTTGTACACCTTTTCATTTAATTCTCAGGATAATCATTTTGTGTATGACCCACGTCTTAGAAAAGAGACAGCTGTTTCCTGCACAGCTGAGAACGCGCTGAAACTTGTTGTGTACTGAGGGAGAGATGCACCAGGCCGTGAATCCCGCATCTGTCTGTCTCCCAAGTCCGGGTCTTGACCACCACAGGCTCAGCTGCTCCCAGAGCACCTGCCAGGGGGTCCGTGTGCTTTTTACCACAGAAGTAATACACGTTCATTGCGGAAAATCTAGAAAATGTGGCCAAGGAAAAGGATAAACCTCACAAAACTCCACCTCCAAGATACTTGTGTCTTTTCCCAGCATTTCCCTCTGAAAAATCAGATCACCCCACAGATGGACTCCCATTCTACAACTTTCTGGTCATTGCAGCAGAAGTTTCCTTAAGACACATGGTGCTTCATTTTACTCGAGAAGGACATGTAGGAAGACTCCCCACCACCTCGTGCAGAAGCTGCCCGTCCCCAAGATCGTTCGCACCCTCCCCTCGTCCCTCCCTGCTCTGAGCTGTGTGTTCAATTTACTTCCAGTCCCGCTTACTTCCCAAAGGTGTAAGCTTCTGACAGGCAGAAGTGCCCTGTGGCCTTCCCAGGGCGCCAGCCTTTCCCATCCTTTTCTTGACCTAAAACAGGTGACAACTTGAGCAGACAGAGGTGCACTCCATGCCCCAAACCATCTCACCCAGACTGGAGGCTTCCAGAGCACCTTCTCCCCATCTCCCCTGCATGAGAGTCAGGCCCCAGAATATTACACAAAATGGGCTTTCCCTCCAGAGAGTCCTTTCCAGCCAGAATCGTCTTTCGTCCCCAGGCACAGCTCTCACACCTCTAGGACACACGCACTTGCTCCCAGCTGAACGCTTGGACCAAAGATGTGAAAGAAAACGCACCAGGGAGACACCAAGGCAGCTGCAGTTTGACGCTGTCGGCAATGACTGACCATAGCGTTTGCCATATTCTGTGTCTTCTTTAGGCCAGTGATGAAAAAATCTACCCCAAATAGGCTAGAAAATACATTACCAAAATCAGTACCATGGGATTCCCCTGGTGACCCAGTGGCTAAGAATTGGCCTTGCAATACAGGGGACGTGGCTTTGATCTCTGGTCGGGGAATTAAGATCCCACATGCTGAGGGGCAACTAAGCCCAAGGGCTGCAACTAGGGGGTCCACACGTCTCAATTAGTGGGTCTGTGTGCCTCAACTAGGGGGTCCGTGCGCCACGACTAGGAGGTCCGTGAGCCACGACTGGGGGACTATGAGTCACAACTTGGGGGTCAGTGAACCGTGACTAGGGGTCCGTGAGTCGCAACTAGGGAGGGTCCCTGAGCTGCCACTAGGGGGTCCGTGAGCTGTGACAAGGGGATCTGTGAGCCGCAAAGAAGGTCCCGAGTGCCGCAATTAAGACCCAACACAGCCAAATAAATAAATAAAAAGAAAAACAGGTCTTTTGTGAGGGTGGCAGGACTCAAGATAACTTGTTTCTCATTTCTCATTTTTAAATGACTCTCACCTATTCTAACATTTCAGGAATAATGTCTCAGGAAAGTACCCCAAATGTATCAGGTTAACTGGGTCCAGGTAACAGGGTAATTCCGTTGTACCATGATGCTCTAATAAAGGACATCCGTTTCCAACTCTTCATCTCTAAAGAAGGGGATTCCCTCCTTAGGGGTTAGGGAGGCAGCAGACAGTTAATAAAAACATCAGTCTGTGGAAAATTCTGAAAGAGATGGGAATACCAGACCACTTGACCTGCCTCTTGAGAAACCTATATGCAGGTCAGGAAGGAACAGTTAGAACTGGACATGGAACAACAGACTGGTTCCAAATAGGAAAAGGAGTACGTCAAGGCTGTATATTGTCACCCTGCTTATTTAACTTATATGCAAAGTACATCATGAGAAATGCTGGGCTGGAAGAAGCACAAGCTGGAATCAAGATTGCCAGGAGAAATATCAATCACCTCAGATATGCAGATGACACCACCCTTATGGCAGAAAGTGAAGAGGGACTAAAAAGCCTCTTGATGAAAGTGAAAGAGGAGAGTGAAAAAGTTGGCTTAAAGCTCAACATTCAGAAAACGAAGATCATGGCATCTGGTCCCATCACTTCATGGGAAATAGATGGGGAAACAGTGGAAACAGAGTCAGACTTTATTTTTGGGGGGCTCCAAAATCACTGCAGATGGTGACTGCAGCCATGAAATTAAAAGACGCTTACTCCTTGGAAGAAAAATTATGACCAACCTAGATAGCACATTGAAAAGCAGAGACATTACTTTGCCAACAAAGGTCCATCTAGTCAAGGCTATGGTTTCTCCAGTGGTCATGTATGGAAGTGAGAGTTGGACTGTGAAGAAAGCTGAGTGATGAAGAATTGATGCTTTTGAAGTGTGGTGTTGGAGAAGACTCTTGAGAGTCCCTTGGACTGCAGGGAGATCCAACCAGTCCATTCTGAAGATCAGCCTGGGATTTCTTTGGAGGGAATGATGCTGAAGCTGAAACTCCAGTACTTTGGCCACCTCATGGGAAGAGTTGACTCATTGGAAAAGACTCTGATGCTGGGAGGGATTGGAGGCAGGAGGAGAAGGGGACGACCGAGGATGAGATGGCTGGATGGTATCACTGACTCAATGGACATGAGTCTGAGTGAACTCTGGGAGTTGGTGATGGACAGGGAGGCCTGTCCTGAATCGTGTGCTGTGATTCATGGGGTCGCAAAGAGTCGGACACGACTGAGCGACTGAATTGAACTGAACTGAACTGAACACCCAGGAAAGTGTGGGTGTGGGCCCTGAATCTATAAGGAGAAGCAGCTGGATCTCAACCACTGCTTCAGAGAGCCATTCTGTTTCAGGACAGAAACCAGTTGGAGTTTTAAGGCAGGGACAACACGTGTTTCATATTTTCTGGCACTTTCAGCTGTTAACAGCTGGCTTTATGCAGGATCACTGCGTGGAAACCCATTCACGTAAGTAACTGTCACTAGTGACACATTGTCAGAGCCGAACTGAGCCTTCCGAGGGTCACTTCAGGAAAGAACAAGAGGACCACCTGGAACAAGGTGGTCCTCAAAGGGTTCTAAGTTAGTGTGAAAGCGCCTCCTCGAGGAAGGCCTCCATGCCCAACACACACCATCCGTCAGGGCTGTGCTGGTGACCAGGCTTCCATGTGTCAGGCAGGCGGCTCTCCCCTGGGCAACTGGTCTGAACCCAATCCTAAAAGGGGACAGTCACCAACTTGAAAGAAACCTCCTTATGTTTTCCCCCAGTTGTTCAAACAGATATGCTGGGCAGCAAGTCTTGGAATATTGACTTCAAATGAAAATAAACATCAGGGTAGCTCAGAGTAAGCAGATCTGAACGCTGGGTGCCTGTGCCACCAGGAACAGCCAGAGCCAGAGAGCTGGCGGGAAAACAAACACTACCCCAGGCCTCCATGGCTCTCACTGCGGGACACGGGGCCCTCGAACTTTCACTAGCATGGAGTTTTGCCCCAGGTGGTTTTTATTAATATTAAATTCCAAAATTCTCATATGCCTTAAAATATATCTCTTAAAAAGGAAGGACTTCATGATGCACAGTATAATACCTAAGGTTCTTGGTAAACAATGACCACCCACCACCAAGAGCAAAAAAGGGAAAATAATATTACAATTGCAAAAGTATTTACTATTTGTTGTTGTTGTTCAGTCACTAAGTCATGTCCGACTCTTTGCAGTCCCATGGACTGCAGCACGCTAGCCTTCCCTGTCCTTTACCATCCCCTGGAATTTGCTCAAACTTATGTCCATTGAGTCAGTTATGCTATTGAACCATCTCATCCTCTGCTGCCCTCTTCTCCTTTTGCCTTCAATCCTTTCCAGCATCAGGGTCTTTTCTAATGAGTTGGCTCTTCCCATCAGGTGGTCAGAGTATTGGAGCCTCAGCAACAGTCCTTCACTGAATATTCAGGGTTAATTTCCTTTAGGATTGACTGGTTTTCATTTCCTTGCAGTCCAGGGAACTCTCAAAAGTCTTCTTCAACAGCACAGTTCAAAAACGTCAGTTCCTATGCACTAAGCCTTCTTTATGGTACAACTCTCACATCCCAAGCACTAAATATGCATGCCATGGCTACTTTTGAATGGGCTTACCACATTTTCAACTGAATGATAAGATTAAAAATAATTTCCTTGGTTGGTGTCTATACATTCCATTTAACAGATTTCATAAAATAAAAATGTTTATATTAGATACTTGTTTATTTTGACTTTGAGCATTAATTTAGCAACCTACAATTCCTAAGGCATAAGGGATAATTAAGTTCCTAACTATAGGAAGAAAGGTTTAGATACACAGAGATATCTAGATTTCTATTTATATTTATATTATATACAATCGATGTTATGTCACCATGCCAGGATTTGTTACAGTGTCACCCCTTCTTTCCAAAAGAGTGGTACTGTGCTTTTTTAAAAGAGAGATCTGAGCTTCTATTTTGTAAAGTTTAGGGGGAAGTAGGGTTGCTCATTCAGTTTCACAGTAACTTTAGAACCAAATTACAAATGTCAGTGTTGGGACAAGGACATGTTTGTTGCTACAAATTTGGCTAGTGAAATACCTGTTTTCATTTATCAATTTAATAAGCATCTTAAAGATCAATGTACCCCACACTGGAGATCAATGTAACCCACATTGGAGATCTATGTACCCCACACTGGTGATCCTGAAATCCTCCGTCTTAATTGGCCGCACTTACAAGGGTGAGGGGAACTCACAAGACCAGCAACAAGCCACCAAGGGCCAGACGGGTCTAAACCTCGAGGTTCCATTTTCAATGAAAACACAACTCAAAATACAGAAGAATGATACACAGCGATCATCAATCAGGTGTCATTTGTAAAAACACTGAGAATGATCACGTTGATTTTGACTGACCGAATCCCACCTGCGCAGGGGCCTTGCAGAGAAAGCAGGAGATGGACATGGACAGACGGGGGCTCACCTGAGGCCACAGCCCAGGAGGCGGCGGGGCCAGGCGTGCGCACAGACAAGAATGAGTGCGTGAAGGTGGGTGTCATCCACGAGCGCCTCCCCTAAGCCAGCCCCGCCAGGACCGGGAGGGAAAGCCCAGCCCACAGCCTCTCCCCGGGAGGAGCGGCACATCCACTGGTCTGCCTCGGGGGTGTGAGGTGCTGGTTTCCATCTCCCTGACTCCACGCGGATGGGACTCAGTCCGGCTCGGTGATCCTGCAGTGCAGCACACGGAGGCCAGGGGGAGCAAGAGAACGCGCGGCAAACGCAGACCCGGAAACTGCCGCGGAGACGCGCCCCCAGGAAGAGCAGGAAAGGCCCACAGCCTAGACGCGCTAATGGTGGACTCCTTTCCCTAAGTCGTAGGGAGGAAACCACCTCAACAAACTGGAGCAGGGCCAGCAGGCTGGGATCCAGGCCAAACAGTCTACGGCCCCCAGCCAAGTACAGCTTTTAGATTTCTGAAGGGCTGTAAAGTATGCCAGAGGCTGTACTCAGCTCTCAAAGCCTGAAACATTTACTATCTGGCCTTTATTTATTTTTAAAATTTGTGGACCATATATTAGAGTAATGGAGAAGGAAAATGCGACCCACTCCAGTATTCGTGACCGGGAAACCCCATGGACAGAGGAGCCTGGCGGGCTACAGTCCATGTGGTCCCAGAGTTGGACACGACTGAGCACACACACGCACTTTAGAGTAGGCTTTATTAGCACACAAACTTTCAGAGGCCGAAATACTATGTATAATGCCTTTTTAAAAAATTTATAATATTTTTTAATTGAAGGATAATTGATTTACAATAGTGTATTGGCTTCTGCCATACAAGGTGAATCAGCCATAAGTATAATATGTGTCCCCTCCCTCTTGAGCCTCCCCTCTACTTCCTACCCTATCCCACCCCTCTAGATGGTCACAGAGTTCTGTGTTGAGCTCCCTGTGTTATATGCAACTTCCCACTAGGTAGCTATTTTACATATGGTAATGTAAATGTATCAATGCTACTCTCTCAATTCAGTCCACCTTCTCCTTCCTCTGCTGTGTCCAAAGTCTGTTCTCTATGTCTATGTCTCTATTCCTGCCCTGCAAATTGTACATTTTTCTAAATTCCAGATATATGTCCTAATACATGATATTTGTTCTTTTCTTTCTGACTTACTTCACTCTGTACAATAGGCTCCAGGTTCATCCATCTTACTAGAATTGACTCAAGTGTGTTTCTTTTTATGGCTGAGAAATATTTCATTTTATATATGTACCACAACTTCTTTATCTATTCATCTGTTGATGGACATCTAGGTTGCTTCCATGTCCTGGCTATAGTAAATAGTGCTGCAATGAACATTGTGGTACGTGTGTCTTTTTCAATTATGGTTTCCTCACGGTATATGCCCAGTAGTGGGATTGCTGGGTCATATGGTAAGGTAGTCTTCAAACCATAAAGATTATTTCAATGTGTTAAATTGTTTTATTTCTAAACATTAATGGTCAATGGTTAAAAACACATTATTTAGTTAATAATTGGATAGTGTACAAGCAAATGATTTCCCAACCTATAAAAAAACGCTAATAGGTAGATCAGTATGTAAGGACATGGGGGGGAAAGTCATAATATATTACTAACTACAAAAATCAAGTCAAAAACATTATACCATTATAGGATTCATGTTATTAAAATGTTAAGTCTGTAATATATGATAACAAGAGTTATAGAACTCTGGATAAATAAACTTCAGACTCTCCACACAATATTCACCCCCAGAGGTTGGAAGATGAAGGAAGAGGGATTTCACTTTTTACTTCATAATGTCTTTATGCTTCTTTTCTTTCCTCTACAAGTGTAAGCCATTTGTGTGTATGTGTGTGTGTGTGTGTGTACCACTTTTGAAATTTTCAGAGGGCACGTGTTTCATCCCTGGTCAGGAACTAAGATCCCGCATGCTGCTTGCTGTGCCAAAATAAATAAATAAATAAATAATATTTAATAATAAATATAAATAAAATTGAAAAAAATTCAGGAGAAATTGAGTTTACACTCTGAAATATATTTCTCTCAACTGCACATGGAATATTCACCAAAATAGACTATATTCTGAGTTATAAAACATGCCTCAGCAAAATAAAAGAATTGAAATAACGTCAAGTTTGTTTTGAGACTAGAACAGATTTAAACTCAAAATCAATAACAAAGATATATGGAAAACCCTCCCAATTTAAATAAATCAAACAACCCACTTTTAACTATAGTACTATGTGCTAGCAATGAACAAGCAGAAGCTGAAATTTTGTGAAGGTACTATTTACAGTAGCATCTAAATCAGGACAGGTTTATGTGTAAATCTAACAAAGCACATGCAGTCCTGGTGAGTCCACATTGTACCACATTACAGAAAAGGCAAAGCTGCAGGGACAAAACCAGACCAGTGGCTTTGGCCCAGGCCAGACGGCAAAGTGGGAGGAGGGGACTTTGTGGGGTGGCAGAATTGCTCTGAAGCTGGGGAGGGCGGGGGTAGACGGGGGAGGGTGGTGACATGACCACATGCATTTGTCGGAACACACAGACCTGAACACTAAAACTGCCAGCTTTTATTATATGTGAATAATAATCCGATTTTACAAATTAATACACACATGGAACAGGAAAAATGAAATTCAGGATTCAACATGCACTCCTGGGCACACTCAGTGCTGCCACCCTCCCTCTCCCCGGACTCCCACCAAAAGGAAGATCACTCTGAGTCTCAGTCAGTGGAAGAAGACCAAAAAAGGCCGACCTTGCAAATGTATAAATTTTAAACCATAGTATTTATTACGAACACTGCTTCCTGTAATTACTAACAATCTCAAAGTCCTTACCAAAATGACTAAGCATTTTCTCAGTTTTAGAGGTAAAGGTTCAAATGCAAACTCTCACATTGACATGGAGAAACACATCTGAATTGTCTGTGCTGACTATAAGGAAAGTCCATTTAGAGCTCACAATTCAATGACCAAAATTCCCATGGCTCCTACCAGCTAACTACCTGGATCTTAGGTAAAAAGTTGCAGAGATGAGATAAAGCCTCTGTGTCATAGCTAATGACCCTTAATGCTCTGCAACAGTCAATGCTTTAGAAACTTTTCAGAATACACTTATTTCTCCAGCACGCTAGATTTTCTTGCCAGGCCAGATTTGATTTCAAAATTGCACTAAGTGCTAGAAATTCAGGTTCCATTCTCACTCCCTCCCATGTTTCAGCAGAGGAAACCTTCTGACCCAGGCGTCCGCCCACTGGGACTTAGGTGGAAGATAAATTGACCACTTGCATTTCTAGGGCGGTGATTCCCAGGGCTCAGTAACTCGCACTACTAGAAGGTTTGTGATTAAAGAAGTGTTTGTGTTAATTCACATGCTCTCCTCCTGCCTTTGGGCAATTCCCTAAAGTAACAATCGTTTTCTTTTTATAAACAAAAAAAGTCTCCAAAAAGCCTAGGTGAATTTTTCTACGATGAGAATTTGTCCTTAAACAGGAAAGAGGGAGCCATACAGAGTTGCTCAGAGGAGGCAGCTAGCAGGAGGTCTCTGAGCACTAAGACTGGAGGTGCTGTGAGGCCCCTGGAGAGCAAGTGTAGCCCTAAGCCTTGATTCTTTAGGTTCAAGTCTTTTTTCTCTTTTTCTCCATGTGGCATTTGTGATCTTAGTTCCCAGACCAGGGATCAAACCTGGGCTCCAGGCCATGGAAGCACTGAGTCCCAACCACAGGACCACCAGGGAAGACCCAGAATCCTTTTTTTTTTTTTTAATTTTTATGGGATCAGAGAGAAAGAAATTTAACACAGACATGTTAATTATACCTGGGGCATGACTTTGCAATAGCTGCATGTGTGCATGCCCAATTGCTTAGTCATGTCCCACTCTTTTCGACTCCATCCAGGCTCCTCTGTCCACGGAATTCTCCAGGCAAGAATACTGGAGTGGGTTGCCATTTCCTCCTCCAGGGGATCACCCTGACCCAGGGATTCAAACCCAGGTCTGCTGCATTGGCAGGTGGGTTCTTTACCACTAAGCCACAGGGCTTCCCTTGCAGTGGCTAGTGCTGGAAAATTTATAATAAGCCTTATAAAGATTGCTTTTGGAGAAGGAACTGGCAACCCACTCTGGTGTTCTTGCCTGGAGAATTCCACGGATGGAAGAGCCTGGTGGGCTGCAGTCCTTGGAGTCAACGAGAGTTGGACACGACTGAGACATTAACACACACACACACAAAGATCGCTTTAGAAAAATAACACTGCCAGTTACCGCGTGGATCGTACCATACCACTGCAGGGAAGAAAAGAAACAACAGAAGGCTTGACAGTTAGTACTTGAGGCTGGAGATGAAACTGTCCAGCCATCATCACACACAGATTACAAAGTACAGCAAACGTCTCAGAGGAAAAAGCAAAGGGCACTGGAAACTGTTCAGAAAAGAAGCCAAGTCACTCTAGTGGAGACAGACCCAAGTGGACACCCCTGTTCTGGGAAATGTGTGGTGACATGTCACATGCTCACCTGTCAGGTCACATCATACACGTCATTGTAAGCGTTCACTTCCATCATGTAAATATCATGTATCAAATTGATCCCCAAAGGGGTTTCCTACTGTTCTCATTGGAAGCAAGGGAGCCCGGCCTGGAATAAGGGTCACTTGAGGTGACCACAACCACCGAGAACGGGAATGGAGGCCTCAGCGGGCCAGGACAAGGGGCTCACAGCTCAGGGCCGGGTTGGCATCCATCCTGGACCCTTTACTAAGCGGGACACAGGATGCGGTAGAAAGAGGACCCTTTACTAAGTGGGACACAGGATGCGGTAGAAAGAGCGGGAGGAGACGAGGAAGTCTACCATGTGGACTGGAGGAGTGTCAGGCCTGAGGCCTCTGCACCAGGAGCCCCGCTCAGGCCTGGCTTTGCTCCCAGTTCTCAGCTCAACCAGCGTCACAGACCAGACGAGACACCAGCAATGGCTGGACATGGGGCGAGGAGGGGCTCAGGAGCAAGGCCCCGTCAACCCTGGGCAGCTTAAGTGTCACGTTTTGGAAGCCGGGAGACACCGGGTCTTCATGGGGCAGTAGCTGCATTCAGGCGCTGGCGGGCTGGAGCCTGTGTGGACACCGAGCTGCCACCAGTCCACTGGGCCTGGAGTGTCCTCAGTGGTGGGGATGGCCTGATTCTCTGAGTGAAGTCGTTGGAAAAAGTAAATGCAAACGTTGCAAGACACTAAAGGGTTTCTCTTAGGCGATCTCTTATATCTCAGAACAACAACATAGTCTCCCATCCAGTTAGACGAAAATAGGGAAGTAGTAGCTGTCCAGAAGACGTTCTTTTTGCTCAACATTCTAATACCCCAAGAGAGAACTCCATCCCGGGGAAGGGGTAGTGGGTGACCGGGGGTGGAAGGGGGTTGGCGAGACAGTGTTTCCGGTCACGTGAATGCCATTCGCACCCACGGGCTCACGATCCCCACGCCTTCCCCTGCCTTTGACCCAAGGACCCAGGGGACAGGCCCTGCCAGCCGGGCAGGCAGGTGTCCCCCCTCACCTGCACGTGCAGGGCGCCCTCTACTGCCTCCCGCAGGTCAGAGCAGCCGCTGATGAGTGACAGCTGCTCCTCCGCGCCCAGCTCGCCTTTCAGGTACCCCGACAGCTCCAGCATCTTCATCTCCTTCCTGGAAAGCAGTGGAGAGTGAGCCATGAGCATTCCAAACAACTCAAAGTCAGAGGTCTGCTTCACCCATCAGCAGGAAATGCGAAGCAGAGCATGGTGCGGCCTTTAGCAGTGAAAGAGCAGAGGAGAAACCAAGTGCAGTGAGAACCTGGAGCAATGAACCCCAGCACCGCTGGCCCGGCCTTAACAGCTGCATCCAGTGTGGCCAACATCAGGTGCTTTCTCAGAAAATAAAAAACAAGACTATCGTGAGCCAGCGATCCCACTTCTGGGCCTACATCCCGAAGGTAAAAGTGGAGATATTTGTACCCTCATTTCCACAGCAGCATTGTGACAGTTGTCAAAAGATAGGGACAACTCCATATCCACAGACAGATAAATGGATACACAATGGAATGCTGTTGTTCAGTCACTCAGTCATGTCTGACTCTTTGTGACCCCATGGACATCAGTACGCCAGGCTTCCCTGTCCGTCACTATCTCCTGGAATTTGCTCAAACTTATGCCCAACATCTCATCCTCTGTTGCCCCCTTCTCCTCCTGCCTTCAATCTTTCCCAGCATCAGAGCCTTTTCCAATGAGTCAGTTCTTCGTATCAGGTGGCCAGAGTATTGGAGCTTCAGCATCGGTCCTCCCAGTGAATATTCAGGGTTGATTTCCTTTAGGATTGACTGGTTTGATCTCCTTGCCGTCCAGGGGATTCTCAAGAGTCTTCTCCAACACCACTCACTGTTCAAAAGCATCAATTCTTTGGTGCTCAGCTTTCTTTATGGTCCAACTCCCACATCTGTATGTGACTACTGAAAAACCATAGCTTTGACTACACAGACTTTTGTCGCAGTGACAATGTAATGTTACTCAGCCTTAAAAGGGAAGGGAATTCTGATACCTGTTACTCCACAGATGAACCTTGAGGACACGATGCTGAGTGAAATAAGGCATCACAAAGGGACAAATTCCATGTGATTCCACTTATATGAGGGACCTGTAGTGACAGAATCCACAGAGACAGAGAGAATGGGGGTTGTGGGAGGGGAGTCGTTCTTCAATGGGGACAGTGTTTCAGTTTTTTAAGAAGACAAGAGTTGTGCGGATGGATGGTTGTACAACACTATGAATGTACTTAATACTGCCAAAATGGACACAACAGTTATTAAGACAGGGGACTTCTCAGTGCTTAAGACTGAGCTTAACGACTGCCAGGGGCACAGGTTTTGTCCCTAGTCAGGGAACTAAGATTCCAATACCTCAAGGCACAGCCTCCTCCCCCTGCCCCTCAACAATGCCTGTGGGACATAGAAGCAGAAAGCAGGGCTTCTTGGGCCTCAGTTCAGTGCCTCTGGGGAGAGGGCTGAGAGCAGGCGCCTGGAGATATGGACCAGACAGGGTGAAGACTCCTGAGCTGGGCCCACATTCCCATCTCGGCCTGGCAGATGGTGCAGTGTGTCCTGCCTGGAACTCAGGACACGTTAAATACACAGATGAGCAAACACACACAGGCTCCAGAACATTCTCTGGATTCCTGTGCCAGTGACTCAGTCACTCTCACATAGTTTTAGGCTGCAGGTTTATCATTAAGCTGTTGAAGTTCTTGGCAGCAAGCTGGGTTTACGATCCAGGGCGCGGGGTGTCAGCCAAGGTCGGGGAGGCCCTGGGATGGGGCGATGGTTCAAGCATGGCTGGTGACCTGAGGGGTCTGGGTCTCAGGTCACTGGGTTGGGGACTGTAAGAAATGCTGGGGAGTGGCACAGCTGAGTATGGGAACATTGACTGGGAGGGACAGACCTGGGTCAAGGGTCTGCAGGTGACCCCTGAGCCCAGGCACCCATGGAGGCCCTGCTTGTCCTGTCCTCCCCTGGGAAGCTGGCACTCCTGGGACGCCAGGGCCCACTTGGGTCAGCCAGCTCCCTTGTCCTGTTTCTTCCTTAAAGCTGTGCATTTCAAACTTTTTGTTTTAGCCACAAATAGAGGAAGGGAAACTCTTTTGCTACTGTTACTGTGAAAAAAAAAAAAACCCACCAGAAAGATGCACTGAAATACAGATTTCTTATTATTTTCAACCAAAAGCAGCTTCATGGCGAAGACAAGGAGTCCAAGACCCCTTAGGCGGGTATGGCCTCTCCTGATACCAGATAGCTGGGTGAAGAAGCCATCACAAGCCATCACACCAAGGAGGACTTGGGTTTAAATGTTGTTTGTTTTTTTTTTTAAGGAGAGACAATCTCTGAGGTTTCTGTCATACACAATACCCAGTTGTGTATATGACTGGTGATAGAAGCAAGGTCCGATGCTGTAAAGAACAATATTGCATAGGAACCTGGAATGTTAGGTCCATGAATCAAGGCAAATTGGAAGTGGTCAAACAGGAGATGGCAAGAGTGAACGTCGACATTCTAGAAATCAGCGAACTAAAATGGACTGCAATGGGTGCATTTAACTCAGATGACCACTGTATCTACTACTGTTGGCAGGAACCCCTTAGAAAAAATGGAGTAGCCATCATGGTCAACGAAAGAGTCTGAAATGCAGTATTTGGATGCAATCTCAAAAACAACAGAATGATCTCTGTTTCCAAGGCAAATCATTCAATATCACAGTAATCCAAGTCTATGCCCCAATCAGTAACGCTGAAGAAGCTGAAGTTGAACAGTTTTATGAAGACCTACAAGAACTTTTAGAACTAACAGCCAAAAAAGATGTCCTTTTTCATTATAGGGGACTGGAATGTAAAAGTAGGAAGTCAAGAAACACCTGGGGTAACAGGCAAATTTGGCCTTGGAATACGGAATGAAGCAGGGCAAAGGCTAATAGAGTTTTGCCAAGAGAATGCACTGGTCATAGCAAACACCCTCTTCCAACAACACAAGAGAAGACTCTACACATGGAAATCACCAGATGGTCAACACCAAAATCAGACTGATTATATTCTTTGCAGCCAAAGATGGACAAGCTCTATATAGTCAGCAAAAACAAGACCGGGAGCTGACTGTGGCTCAGATCATGAACTCCTTATTGCCAAATTCAGACTGAAATTGAAGAAAGTAGGGAAAACCACTAGACCATTCAGGTATGACCTAAATCAAATCCCTTATGATTATATAGTGGAAGTGAGAAATAGATTTAAGGGACTAGATCTGATAGATAGATAGATAGATAGATAGATAGATCTGATAGATCAGAGGTTTGGGACATTGTATAGGAGACAGGGATCAAGACCATCCCCATGGAAAAGAAATGCAAAAAAGCAAAATGGCTGTCTGGGGAGGCCTTACAAATAGCTGTGAAAAGAAGAGAAGCGAAAAGCAAAGGAGAAAAGGAAAGATATAAGCATCTGAATGCAGAATTCCAAAGAATAGCAAGGAGAGATAAGAAAGCCTTCCTCAGTGATCAATGCAAAGAAACAGAGGAAAACAACAGAATGGGAAAGACTGGAGATCTCTTCAAGAAAATTAGAGATACCATGGGAACATTTCATGCAAAGATGGGCTCGATGAAGGACAGAAATGGTATGGACCTAACAGAAGCAGAAGATATTAAGAA
>NW_024070208.1:35823903-35824202 GCF_014754425.2 Oryx dammah | reverse complement strand
TAAGGGTGAAACTCCAATACTTTGGCCACCTCATGGGAAGAGCTGACTCATTGGAAAAGACTCTGATGCTGGGAGGGATTGGGGGCAGGAGGAGAAGGGGATGACAGAGGATGAGATGGCTAGATGGGATCACTGACTCGATGGACATGAGTTTGAGTGAACTCCAGGAGTTGGTGATGGACAGGGAGGCCTGGCGTGCTGCAATTCATGGGGTCGCAAAGAGTTGGACACAACGGAGCGACTGAACTGAACTGAAATGATTTGGAAGAGTTATAGTATATTAGCAAAAAAAAAAAAAC
>NW_024070208.1:35733476-35823803 GCF_014754425.2 Oryx dammah | reverse complement strand
TCATATGCTACCTGGTCAGGTGACTGCAGTGAACCAGTTTCACCTCTAGAGGGCAGTGGAGCACCACCCAGGACTCAAAAGACACCTCCTAACAAGCAAAACTATGTTTTGAATTAGGAGAAAAAGAAATGTTAACAATGATCAGTATAGGGTACATATGGTGATTTTTTAAAATATATTTGTTTTTGAGATTTTATTCAAAAGCAGCATTTACTCATTTAAGAAGATAAGAACTTCTCAAAAACAACAACAACAACAACAACACAAATATTTCCCAAACAGAAGACTGTGTTCCCAGGTCAGATCAGGACAGCAGACTGGAGACTGAGGGATTGGGTTATACACTCTGTAGTGATAGTTGTCTTTATGCATGTTTTCCCCTAATAAAAAATTTTAAACTACAACAGCATAGGCTTTTAGCTATTTCAGGGTATTCCTGGCACCTCACTGTCAGCCTGTCATGGAGTCCCCAGGAAGGTTTCTGGCAGGATTCTCCGCTCCCCACCTCTTCCCTGAGGTCTGAGGTGCAGAGATAGCTGCTGATGGTGGGAAAGAGTCGGGAGGTCAGAACTAGGAGGACCAAGCTCACGAATGTGAGGTGACCTGGCCTCTGCCACTGAAAATCCTAACCCACAAAGGCCCAGGGCAGAGGCCAGCCAGGAGACAAGACGCCAGCCCGGGAAGGGGAGGGCGGTCCCAGCCCGGGACCCTGTCAAGGGGCCCTGTTGGCTCCTGCAGTGGAACACGGTGTGGACACTCTTTTTTCATTCATTCATCTCATTTTTATTATTTTTAATGTCTTTGAAGTGTGTGGGGGGCAGGGGGAGAGGCAGAATACCAAGCCTTTTATTAAAAAGAGGAGCTCCAGACCTGCTTTTTCATACTGTTCATGGGGTTCTCAAGGCAAGAATACTGAAGTGGTTTGCCATTCCCTTCTCCAGAGGACCACATTTTGTCAGAACTCTCCATTATGACCCATCTATCTTGGGTGGCCCTACACGGCATGGCTCATAGTTTCATCCAGTTAGACAAAGCTGTGGTCCATGTGATCAGTTTGGTCAGTAAGCTAAAGCTCCAATACTTTAGTCCTACCTGATGAGAAGAACTGACTCACTGGAAAAGACCCTGATGCTGGGAAAGATTGAAGGCAGGAGAAGGGGACGACAGAGGATGAGATGGTTGGATGGCATCAGCAACTCAATGGACATAAGTTTGAGCAAGCTTCGGGAGATGGTGATGGACTGGGAGGCCTGGCGTGCTGCAGTCCATGGGGTCGCAGAGTTGGACACAACTGAGTGAACTGAACTGAGACTTCTGCTTGACAGCACAGGGCCCAGTCCCCAGTCTGCCAACGGACCCCCCAACACACCACTTACTCATGTGGGTGACTGGCCCAGTGCCTTGGACACCTCAATCTGAAAACTTCCCCAGAGGCAAATAAAGGCCAATATGCTGCAGGCAGACCATCTCTCCATCTGTGCCACAGGAGACCTGGGGATCTGCGTGCCCAGACCCACTGCCCGAGGGAAACCTCACAGGGAGAAGTGACCAGAACTCACATTCCTGTGTCCACACCCTACTTAATCCTATGTGAGCCTTCACAGCCCTCTGGCCCAGGGAACACATGTGTCCACACGCCTGGAACCCACAGGATGGGGATGTTGGTGTGACTCCCTGAACCCAAGAGCAGTCACTCCTCACCCTACCAGCCAGAGACAGTCAAAGTATTCTGGCTTCTCCCCAGTTTTAAGTGTACAATTAGGATATGTGAGAGTAGGACCATAAAGAAGGCTGAGCACTGAAGAACTGATGCAGCAAGATCCAACCAGTCAATCCTAAAGGAAATCTACCCTGAATATTCACTGGAAGGACTGATGCTGAAACTGAAGCTCCAATACTTTGGCCACCTGATACGAAGAATTGATTCATTAGAAAAAGACCCTGATGCTGGGAAAGATTGAAGGCAGGAGGAGAAGGGGGCAACAGAGGATAAGATGGTTGGATGGCATCACCTACTCAATGGGCATGAGTTTGAGCAAATTCTAGGAGATGGTGAAGGACAGGGTAGCCTGGCGTGCTGTAGTCCATGGGATCGAAGAGTCAGACCTGACTTAGCGACTGAACAACAATGACAACTTTCACAAATCAGAAAAGGGGAAACCATTCCTGTTTGGGAAGAAGAGTCAATAAGTGACGTGAAGCAATCATTTGGACTGTCCTAGTGACAGCCAAGGGACAGCATGACCTGTGAACACACAGATATGTCAGGTTCAACGACCCACGGAACCCACGGCCCCTTGGAGTCAGCTTCTGGCGACAGCACTCAGGTCACTTGGGAACTTCTCAGCCCAGGGAGGTCCGGTCACCCACTGCCCTGCACCCTCCTGGTTACATCCCTGCAGACAGGCTCCTGCCCGCTAACTTATTTCTTCTTTACTGGCCTTCATACAGCTGAAAAAAATCTCTCGGCAATGGCTTCCCTGGTGGCTCAGTGATAAAGAATTTGCCTGCCAATGAAGGAGACTTGGGTTGGATCCCTGGTGCAGGAAGATCTTAGGCGCTATGGGACGACTAAGCCTGTGTGCCACAACTACTGAGCCTGTGCTCTTGAGCCCGGGACCCACCATTACTGAGCCCGTGCTAGAGTGCCTGACCCACCACTAGAGTGCCCGAAACAAGAGAAGCCACCATGAGAAGCCCGCACACCGCAACTAGAGAGCAGCCCCCACACGCCACAACTAGGGAAAAGTCTGTGCTGCAACGGAGACCCAGCACAGCCAAAAATAAAAATTAATTAATTAAATTAAAAAAAATTTCTCCATGAATGTCTTGTGATGTTTCTTATGGTTACACCCAGATTGCATACATTTTTCAGTGACTGTAGCAAGACTTGGATGGGAGCCATGCGAGGCCATTCTGTGATCTATTAACCTCAATTATTCCAACTAAAGCTACGTGGACAACTAAAAGGCAGCTTCAAACCAGACCAGTCCAGAGGAATCCAGATCAAATCCAGGTTCAAGATGTTGAAGCAAATGCACAGATCTGGGTGGCAAGTTAACCGAGTCAGAGACCCAGCTGTCGGGATAGGAAGTTCAGCTACCGAGGCAACAGAGCTCAGAGCAGCCACCGAGTTTTCAGAGACCACTTCTGCTGGTCTACTAAATCCATGTCCACGTAGAAAAGCAGATCCATTTTCAGTGACTCAAGTTCAGAATGACCATCTCCACGTGACAGAGATGGCAGTTGAGACACGAGCAGAATTCACCCAAAGATGGCGATTTCAGCCAGGGCTCCAGGGAGACGGGCAGCTGGCCCTCTACCCCCACGTGGGGCTGTCACTCAGATGTCACCACGGCCCAGGCTGGGGTCCTGGTCCCGAGAGGTGAGCCCGGCATGTCACCACATGGAAATGAAACTGAACACAAGTCATGAGAAACAAAACACTCCCAATCCAAGTCCACATTTCAACTTTGTTTACTCAACCTGTGTTTTTCTTCTTGAAATACAACCACCCTCTCAAATTCTTGAGCTCTAAGATAGGCCAAGCATTGAGCATTTGCTGGAGAAAAGCCAAGCAGCAAAGCATCTGCTAATAGGCTTTTCCAAGGTCAAGTTCCCTGTTACAAGTTTGAATACTTGAGGTTTTAAGAGACTCGTTTTCCCACTCTGTTAGAAAAAGATTAGGTGGACAGCAATGGGACTCAGCCACACATATACATATATCCATTCTCCCCAAACACCAGTCAATTCAATCTAGTCGGGAAGATACAGTTTATACTGCTGCTGCTGCTTCTTTTTTAAAGTATTTATTTGGCTGTGCTGGGTCTTAGTTGTGGCATGAGAGATCTTTTAGTTCCCTAATTTAAAAAAAAAAGGGATGTAGGTGGCCTTACCCAAGTCATAAGACCTAAAATTGAGTGTACCTCTCCCCTATCAGGAGGGTGAGGAGACATGACTCACAGTTGATCCTCCTAGCAGCTTCGCCAGCAAAAACTTGAGCAGAGGTGTCACAAGATACCCTGAAATCCTGCTTCCTGCCAGAGAAGCACAACCAGTTCTGCACATTAAAGTGCAGTCAGCTTCCACGTGGTGAGGGGAGAGGAGTGGGACTAGAAAGAAAGCCACTCATGAGCAAAGACACATAATTCAGGACATTTGCTTTTCCTAAATAAGGCTGCTAACTGATTTTTGGAAGGGGTGTTGCTTGTTTGTTCCTTGGTTCAAAAATCTTAGGCTGATATCCAAAAGCTCAATTTAACTGGCCACCAATAATACTTAAAATATTAGCTCTTAATTAAGCAAAGTAGTAGGAAAATATTATAGGAAAGCCTTTAATCTAGTCTAAGCAAAAGAAAACCTTATTTACAGTTTCCCTATGTTCTCCTTGATGCCTGAAAGGACTTTAAAAAGTGGCCAAACTCTTTCATGATACACTTAAACAATAAAGTCTATCAATATAAATACTCCAAGAGATAGGACAAAGAACTTTTTAATTAGGGATCTTAGTTTTCTCTTGGTTACAGGTGCAGTGGAACTGGATCTACAACATAAGAGATGAAACTATAACGGAACTGAAAAGTACATCAGTCAGCAAACCAGAGTCCACTATTGCCCTGTGGCCTGAGAGGTAAGGGTGATTTTTACATTTTTAAATGATTGGGAGTACTTTGTGACGTGTGAAAATTATATGAACTCCACAGCTAGGAAGAAGAGCCATGACAAACCTAGACAGTTTATTAAAAAGCAAAGACGTTACTTTGCCAACAAATGTCCATATATCAAAGCTATGGTTTCCCCAATAGTCATGTACAGATATGAGAGTTGGACCATAAAGAAGGCTAAGCACCAAAGAATTGATGCTTTTGGACTGTGGTGTTCAAGAAGACTCTTGAGAGTCCCTTGTACAGCAAGGAGATCAAACCAGTCAATCCTAAAGGAAATCAGTCCTGAATATTCACTGGAAGGACTGATGCTGAAGCTGAAGCTCCAATACTTTGGCCACCTGAAGCTGAAACTCCAATACTTTGTGAAGAACTGACTCACTGGAAAAGACCCTGATGCTGGGAAAGATTGAAGGCAGGAGGAGAAGGGGGCAACAGAGTATGAGATGGTTGGATGGTATCACTGACTCAATGGACATGAGTCTGAGCAAACTCCGGGAGACTATGAAGGACAGGGAAGCCTGGCATGCTGCAGTCCATGTAGTAGCAAGAGTCAGACATTACTGAGCAACTGAATAACAATTTTAAAAAGAGAAAACCCAGAAATTTGAAAGTTGTTGTTTCATTAGAAAATATTTATCAATTAAAAAAATGAAAGAACTGAAACCAGCAAAAGGCAGGGTTGCCCTGAGGGTACATGTAGGGGGGACCTGGGCCTGAGACCCCAGGTCAGGTGTGAAGGAGACAATGTAAGACCCCAGTCTGTCCAGACAGAAACCGCCCCCGCAGGGCATTCACCAGGACCGGTGCAAGCCCTGGGTTTCCACAGATTAGAGCCAATGCATGTGAGCTCAGAGATCACCAAACACTCAAGGCAACGAAGGGAGTGGGTTTTTCACCCCAAAAGATGCCACCGTGGCACAAGGACTGTTCTGACCTAAAGGCAATCAAAACCCAGCAGGTTCAAGAGCTTCTCCTAAACTTGCCTTCAACTGCCTATGTTTATACTTCGGGGCAGGGAGTGGGGAGGTTGGGGGGGTGGGCCTGGATCAGAAGAGTGTTTCACCCGAGAAACACCCACACAGCAGGCCAGGTCTCCTCTCCCTCCTGGGAAAGGCCTCCTCTGCCTCCCCACATCCTGACCACCCCTCCACCCACCAGGCCTTACAGAAGCCTCAGCCCCTCACTTCCTTGTGGGCCCCCACTGCTTCATGGGGCTCCCATCCATGTAGAATAACATTTGTTTTTCTCCTATTAATCTGCCTTACTGCTGCTGCTGCTGCTAAGTCACTTCAGTCGTGTCCGACTCTGTGCAACCCCATAGACGGCAGCCCATCAGGCTCCCCGGTCCCTAGGATTCTCCAGGCAAGAACACTGGAGTGGGTTGCTGTTTCCCTCTCCAATGCATGAAAGTGAAGAGTGAAAGTGAAGTCCCTCAGTCGTGTCTGACCCTCAGCGACCCCATGGACTGTAGCCTTCCAGGCTCCTCCGTCCATGGGATTTTCCAGGCCATCTGCCTTACATCAGTTTAATTCTCAGATCACCCAAAGAACCTAGAAGCAAAGAAAGGACCATTTCTCCATGCCTACAGTGATAAACCTGGTGGCTCAGCGGTAATGCAGGAGACGTGGGTTTGATCCCTGGCTCAGGAAGATCCCCTAGAGAAGGAAGTGGCAATCCACTCCAGTGTTCTTGCCTGGAGAATCCCATGGACAGAAGAGCTACAGTCCATGGGGTCGCAGAGTCGGACACAACTTAGTGACTAAACAATAGGGATAAACCACCACAAAATGTGTTAATATTAATATTTTCATCTTCGCATCTATTACTATTGTGATGTTGTGACATACATCTTTGAACTGGTGTTCAAAGAGCTGACACAGAGCTCCTAAAACTCCTCGGAACATCCTGTGCAGGGGAGCGATAAAGTGTCTTTTGTTATGTTAATGAGGTGACTTTTGAAAGCACCTCAGGACAGGGCTGGTTGCTTGTGTCACCAACTCAGTATCAGGGTCTTTTCAAATGAGTGAAAAGACTTCACTCTTCGCATCAGGTAGCCAAAGTATTGGAGTTTCAGCTTTAGCATCAGTCCTTTCAATGAATATTCAGGACTGATTTCCTTTAGGATTGACAGGTTTGATCTCCTGCCGTCCGAGGGACTTTCAGAAGTTTCCAGCATCACATTTTGAAAGCTGTTTCACCTAGTCACCAGCTACCTGTTACTCTACGTAAGAAGCAACTTTACTTCTCTGGGTTTTGGGTTCTTATTCTCGAGGCCTAGAGCCTGACATCATGCCCTATATATTTGTCTTCTCAAAGAGCCAATGATAAAGCATCTTCTGTTACACAAAATGCACATTCAAATTAATGCTCACAGCTATGCCCCCAACCAGGAGAGTAACTACCTGATAAGGCCTGAGATGATCAGAGCCGTGATCAGTGATGGCATCATAGCGGGGGCAACCCATGAATTAGTTTGTCCTTCTGTTTTTGGCCTCCCTGTCTCAGCCTTTTTCCTTTGGTTCTTATTCTTTTTGTTCCTGAGGTGGTCCCTAAAACACCACCCTCTGTGGGCTCAACGCTCAGCATCTGCTAAGTACGCACACTCTCACACCTCAGACAACACTCATCCCAGTTAATCCCGGTCCTGCCATACAGAGCAACAGGTAAGAACACAGCTGAGGACGTCAGGACCTCCGTGCCTGCAGGGGAAGGCCAGTGCAGCTCCCGGGCATGTGGCACAGAACCACTCAACAGCTCACTCACTTGGGCCGCAAATCGAGGGTCTACACTGGGTTTCTCCAGCCCCCTTGCACATCTCTCCCCCCGGAAGTCTGTCCTCACAGTCTGAGCCCCTGCTGTGGGATGGATCCACATCTCATTCAGCCTTGCTTCACCGGCTCCAAGGCTACAACCCCACAGGAGAAGGAGGACCCCAGCCTCAAGGGCTCGAATAGATGGGCTGAGGCCACAGGGCCTCCGCATGCGCAGGGGACTCACCTGAGGCTGACCAGTGCGTCGGTCACCTGCCGAGGCTCAATGTCAAAAAGTTTCACACTGAAGCCTGCGCTGGCGAACAGCATGGCCCAGCTCCGCCCGATGAGCCCGCTGCAGGGAAAGAAGGCAGAGGTGCAGGTCAGCTGGAAAGTGGAGCCACTCCACACCAGCCCAGTGTCAGAGCACACAGCATCCTGTTACTGAAACACCTGATGGCTTACAACTCCACGTTTTTACAGCAGTATCCACTTAAAATGTTGCTTCCACACAAGAGGTCCTGGGTCCTCACTGCAGTGCCCTCCAGACCTGAGGGGCAGCAGGGAGGGGCAGGGCATCCACGCACCAGGGACCCCCAACTGACCAGTGTTGGCTGAGTCCCAGACCCGGAGAAAAGAGACAGCATCTCCCCCACCTCCTCAGTTTTTCCTACCACCACTCGAGATGATGATGTTAAAACTGTACACGTCTTACCTCTATTAATGTGAAAACAATCCCACAAGGGAGATGCTATTTTTTATATATATATTTATTTATGTACTTGACTGCACCAGGTATTAGTTGAGGCATGCAGGATCTGGTTCCCTGACCAAGTGTGGAACCTGGGCCCCTGTTTTGGTTTGTTGAAACCCAAGAATGAAATACAAAAACTTTGCCAGGTTTTAGCAGTTAATTCACACTCCCCAGCCACCTATAGGGTTGAGAGAGAGAAAGACAAGAGGTACAGGAGGGGAGACAGGAGAGAGAAAGGGGCCAGAGGGGACAGGAGGGGAGAGGGAGGGGGGGAGAGAGAAGGGAAGGGAAGCAGGGCCACCCCAGAGGTGGAGATGGCTGCTTCCTGAGGTGTTAAAGGTGTGGGAGGTTCAGTCAGTCAGTTCAGTCGCTCAGTCATGTCTGACTTTTTGCCACCCTAGGGACTACTGCATGCCAGGCCTCCCTGTCCATCACCAACTCCAAGAGCTTACTTAAACTCATGTCCATAGAGTCGGTGATGCCATCCAACTATCTCATCCTCTGTCATCCCCTTCTCCTCCTGCCTTCAATCTTTCCCAGCATCAGGGTCTTTTCAAATGAGTCAGTTCTTTGCATCAGGTGGCCAAAGTACTGGAGTTTCAGCTTCAACATCAGTCCTTCCAATGAATATTCAGAACTGATTTCCTTTAGGATGGACTGGTTGGATCTCCTTGCAGTCCAAGGGACTCTCAAGAGTCTTCTTCAATCTACAGTTCAAAAGCACCAATTCTTCAGCACTCAGCTTACTTTATAGTCCAACTCTCACATCCATACATGACTACTGGAAAAACCATAGCCTTGACTAGATGGACCTTTGTTGGCAAAGTAATGTCTCTGCTTTTCAATATGCTGTCTAGGTTGGTCATAGCTTTTCTTCCAAGGAGAAAGCGTCTTTAATTTCATGGCTACAGTCACCATCTGCAGTGATTTTGGAGACCAAAAAAATAAACGTCTGTCACTGTTTCCACTGTTTCCCCATCTATTTGCCATGAAGTGATGGGACCAGGTGCCATGATTTTAGTTTTTTGAATGTTGAGTTTTAAGCCAACTTTTTCACTCTCCTTTCACTTTCATCAAGAGAATCTTTAGTTCCTCTTCGCTTTCTGCAATTTCTTGCAGTCAATCAACTTAGGGAATTGGCAATAAACTGACTCCCAGAGCACGGCTCCTTTGCACAACAATCAGAGCTGGAGAAAGGCATAGTGGACCCTGGAACAACAGGAGCTGGACTCCTGGGGCCCACCTATAAGCAGGCTTTTTTAAATGGTAAATCCTACAAAACTTGGGATCTGCAGTTGGGTACCATTGATGCAGAGGAACCGAGGGTAAATTACCCTGGCTTCTCTGGTGGGAATGGACAGGTGGGTGTCCTCCACCAGCCAGTGGTCCAAGGGTCCCCTGTACTGTCAACTCTAGACTCCACTGAACACTGTTGAGTGCCAGCAAGCAGGCCAGTCTCAGCCTGTGGTTGATACACACTTGACCGTGACAAAGGCTGCAAAGCAAGCAAGGTCACCACGCCCAGGACAAAGTGCACTTTCTTCTATATTTTATATCCCTTCAGGGGGCAGGCAGTAGCCCTCGCGCCTGGAAAGCACACGGGCACAGGTAAAGCCACTGCTCCCTGCAAGGGAAGCTGACAGAAAGCACCCTGATCCCTTCCTCGAAGGGGCTTCAAGGAGGGGCCCGGACACGACTTATTTCAGACTTATTTCAGGACGCGCTGTGACTGGTCAGGCAGGCCAGCCCCTGGGCAGCGTAACCCGACACCGAGCCTCCCAGAAGGTGTGCTGATGACAAACAAGAAGTACCGACCAGTGGGTAGTTCGCTATGCCAGCTTACCAACGGAGAGGTGCACGTGGACGTCTTCTTTAAAAAATGAAAACTGCAGGAGTTTTAAAAGAGGATGGAGCACCAACCAGGAAACCGTGGATGGGACTTGAGCTGCTAACCCGACACCCAAGTCCCGGAGAACCCGGATGCCCTGGGGATAGGGCGCCCTCGCCATGCAGGACGCATGGATCTGGATCCGGATCGCACAGTGGGTCCCCACTCCTCCCCGGCCAGGCGGGGTCGCCCAGGAACAGCCTCAGGCCCGAGGGCGCAAGACTCTCCCGCCGCGCCCGCGCCCCGCCTGACCCAGATCTCGGCCCCACCACCCCTCTGCGCGCCCATCCCTCGGACGGGAAAGGAGACAACACACCTGTGCGGATCCGCGGCCACACAGCCCTACGTCCGCTCGCAGCGCCCACTGCCACCGTCCCCGCCTGGCCCGCATCGCCCAACTCCGCCCGCAACCTCATCGCGCAGCAACCGGGCTGCAGCGGGGCCCGAAGGACCGGCCCGGCCCGGCCCAGTCCTGGGGAGGCGCGCTGGGGTCATCGGAGCCGCGCCGCCAGCCCCCCGGGCGATGACGACCGCGTCCACCTGCCACCCTCCCGGGCACGCTGGTTCGAGCCCTCACCTGCCGACCACCGCCACCCCGCCGGGCGCCGAGAACCCTGGGGACGCCATGGCCCGCGCGGTGCCCGAAGAGACAGTTGCGGCGCGCGCCACCCGGGCACTGGCTCCGCCCGCCCCGCGGCCGCGGCAGGGCCCCGGGGCCTGGCCCGTGGGTGGGGCGCGGGCGGAGCCTCCACCTCTCCACGCCCCGCGGGCGCGCAGGGGTCCTGGCGGGGCTGCGGGGCCAGCGGGACTGTGGGCGAGGCGGGCGGCGAGCTCAGGACTGGGCGCGGTGGTGGGAGCGGCCGGGACCATCCGGCGTGCGGAGCACTCGCCTCCCTCTCCCCGGAGCGCGCACGGAGGAGGTGCCGGGAGCGTCACGTGGATGGGAGCCCGGTGGGAGAGCTACCCCTTCGGACTCTAGTGACTCACTTTGTTTTGGTCAGTTCCTTACTGAACCCCCAAAGTCGGTGCACAAGGAGGGGGACACCTCCAGACCAGGACAAGGCGCGACCGCTAAAGGAACCTCCAAATTTACCCCTGGAATTCCCTTCCCGTGTGAAGACAGCACCACGTCCGGGCGCAGGAGCTCAGGCCCCACTGCTGGGTTCACACTGTCGTCAGTTTCGAGGAAGACCCGCCTTTCTCCACAGAGGAGGCCAAGGCCCGGGAGCCCTGGGACGGCAGACAGGAGGGCTGGGGGCGGGAGGGGGTGTCCACCACACTGGAAGGCCTGGAGCCCCCTCCCAGAGGCCGAGCTGGTCTCTCTTCCAGAAGGAGGAAGTGTCCCCGCGCCGCCCCGGGCTCTTTTCGGAAACAGAGCGGAGGAACGGGCCGCACGTGCCTGGGACCACGCTGTCAGCGCAGCACTAGAGGGGGCCCACGCCAGCCATCCAGGTCAAGGCAGCGCTCCAGCGGAAACGCGTGACCCTGACCGGCAGGGCCCTTCCTCTGTCTTCCCAAGACCAAACGGAAAGAGGAATGTCAGAGCCAGAGCAGTTTCACAAGGTATCGGTCAGCATTTGAAAAGGCACTCAACTCACTTAAGAGAAAAGTGACACAGCAAAGATGTCCCCAAGATAAGGCTTTAAATGTTGAAATAACTATGCGTGGGGGCTTAGTTGCTCAGTCCTGTCTGCCTCTTTGCGACCCCATGGACTGTAGCCCACCAGGCCCCTCTGTCTATGGGATTCTCCATACTGGAATGGAGAATACAGACTAGAGTGGGTTTCCATTTCCTTCTCCAAGGGATCTTCCCCACCGAGGGATCCAACCCATGTTTCCTGCATCACAGGCAGATTCTTCACCAGCTGAGCCACCAGGGAAGCCGTCACAAAGCTATTTGGATTTATAATGAAGCCCCAGCTCCTATGGTGCCTTCACCACAAATTACCCGAAAATTTGTCTTCTTTTAAATCACCAAGCCCCACTTCCTCTCTGAAACTGTGACTACTCGACCCAGTGTTGGGTGACTGCCCTTTTCCTAAAGCATCTGAACTTCCTGCAAGCACCTTTTGGTCCACTGAGTCATTTATTCACTCAAGTTTCTATCATAAGAGCCACTGTGTTCTGGTCAGCTTAATGTTTAGTCTTCAATTAAATTGTAAACTTAAGGTTAAGAACCAAACCTCTTTTTCTCCTTACTAAGCACATACTCTTTTTTCTTTTTAATATGTATTTATTTATTTGGCTGTGTCAGGTCTTAGTTGCGTTATATGGGATCTTCGTTGCAGGGCACAGACTCTCTGGTTGCGGCATGCAGGCTCAGTAGTTGGCCCCCATCACCACCACTTTCTCCTTGCTTTGCCCCATAATGAACCTTGTCTGCTACAAACTCCAGCCGTGTGGAATTGTTTGGCCTCTTGCTTTCAGTAATACAGGGAGGGCAGATGGGCCTGGGGGGTGGGGAGAGCCCCACTGCTCTTAGGGGGTCCTCCTGCTCCGCAGCCACGGAGCACCCTATCTCTCCCACTTGGGCCATGTTGGACTCCAACATAACAGCCATCTCCTGGCTTCTATTCAATCCGTGACTTTTTCCTGGCTCTTTAGATTCCCCAGCAGGAGTCAAATCAGCTCAGTTCAGTTCAGTCACTCAGTCGTGTCCAACTCTTTGTGACCCCATGGACTGCAGCACACCAGGCCTCCCTGTCCATCACCAACTCCCGGAGTTCACTCAAACTTATGTCCATCATGTCAGTGATGCCATCCAACCATCTCATCCTCTGTCATCTCCTTCTCCTCCTGCCTTCGATCTTTCCCAGCATCAGGGTCTTTTCAAATGAGTCAGCTCTTCACATCAGGTGGCCAGAGTATTGGAGTTTCAGCTTCAACATCAGTCCTTTCAATGAACACCCAGGACTGATCTCCTTTAGGATGGACTGGTTGGATCTCCTTGCAATCCAAGGGACTCTCAAGAGTCTTTTCCAACACCACACTTCAAAAGGAGTCAAATACTCTTCCTCTATCTCCCAACTCTCAGTTCTCTGAGTGGTCTGTTTCTGTCCACTTTTCCCTCTGTCCACCCACAGTCCTCATGGCAGGTGGAAGAGCACAGATCGCTTCTCACCCCCACCCTCACCATCCCTCCTCCGTTACCCCAAGGCTAGTTAGGGAACCAAAGATCTAAACTTTCCTGACAGCTTACTCTGGAAAAAGTGATCTGTGGTGAGGATTAGGGTTAGTTAGAAATTCACCTTTACAAATCTGATGTCTGATGTCTTAGAGTACTGACTGTAATTCCCAACGTAACATCTTGCTATAAAGACCATAGTTACAGGTCAGCATCAGAAAGGCTCAATGGTACCACAGTCAGCGGTGGGGGCTCCAGAGTTGGCCTGCAAGGGCTTCTGTCTCAGATTCTCCATTCCATACTGTGTGATCTGGGCCAGTTAATTCATTCCTCAAAACTTAATTTCTTTTTCTTTTTTTGGACACACTGTGTGGCTTGTGGGATATTGCTTCCCTGACCAGGGCCCTCAGTAGTGAGAACATGGAATCCTATGTTCAGACCACTGGACCACCAGGGAAGTCCAGTTTCTTCCCCAGTAGAATGGGCATGATAAGAGCTCCTTCTGAAGGTGGTTGCTGTATTCATTGACGTAATGCCTTTTAAAACATGGGCGGTGTCGGCTGACATATGTCCACACAGTTCTCCATGGCAGGTCTGCTGTGTACTTTCCCCATGGTCCTTGGAGCCTCCTTGCAGAGCTGGGAAGTCATTCTACCCTCACCCCAACAGAGCGCTGAGGGAGATACTGAGAATCTTGGATCAGAACTTTTCTTTCCAGTTAAGCTGCCCTGAGTTTTATATTTATCCTAAGATTGAATGATGTTTCTCAAAAGATTTGAAATTTGAATTTCAACTCCGAATTTATAACCTCAGGGGCAGTCTCCAGGAACATCCAAAGGAATTGCAAGATCCTCGCAAAAAAACGTACCTCAAAATTAAAGATTCCTCTCTATTTCTATAAATCACATTTATACCCATGGTGACATGAGGCCTAGGAAAGCTTAAACTATGCTATATTACCATACTATATAGCACATGTAATATATTGAAACTGTTATCTTAACAAGGCGTCGACATTTTAGAAGCTAGAATTTCAAAATTATACCCTAGATAATTCTTTTTCTTTTCTCTACCTATTAAACTGCATTAATTCATTCTCACCAATAATAGAGGGCTGACTTTATACAGGACCTAGAGCAAGTAATGAGCTATTTCACACCTTTGTGTAAGTGAGAAAAAGGCACTTCCTCCTCAGGCCACTATATTCCCATCTGCTTAAAATTGTCGTACTATATTGATTTTTTAGAACAAGATACTTTATTGCCATCTTCTGGGAAATCATTTTTATTATTATTATATTTCCTGTTTATTTAACATATACAGAGTACATCATGAGAAACACTGGGCTGGATGAAGCACAAGCTGGAATCAAGATTGCCAGGAGAATTATCAATAACCTCAGATATGCAGATGACACCACCCTATGGCAGAAAGTGAAGAACTAAAGAGCCTCTTGATGAAAGCAAAAGAGGAGAGTGAAAAAGTTGGCTTAAAGCTCAACATTCAGAAAACTAAGATCATAGCATCCGGTCCCATCACTTCATGGGAAATAGATGGGGAAACAGTGGAAACAGTGGCTGACTTTATTTTTCTGGGTTCCAAAATCACTGCAGATGGTGATTGCAGCCATGAAATTAAAAGACGCTTACTCCTTGGAAGGAAAGTTATGACCAACCTAGACAGCATATTAAAAAGCAGAGACATTACTTTGCCAACAAAAGTCCATCTAGTCAAGCCTATGGTTTTTCCAGTGGTCATGTATGCGTGTGAGAGTTGGACTATAAAGAAAGCTGAGCACAGAAGAATTGATGCTTTTGAAGTGTGGTGTTGGAAAAGACTCTTGAGAGTCCCTTGGACTGCAAGGAGATCCAACCAGTCCATCCTAAAGGATATCAGTCATGGGTGTTCATTGGAAGGACTGATGTTGAAGCTGAAGCTCCAATACTTTGGCCACCTGATGTGAAGAGCTGACTCTTTGGAAAAGACCGTGATGCTGGGAAAGATTGAAGTCAGGAGGAGAAGGGGATGGTGGAGGATGAGATAGTTGGATGGCATCACCGACTCAATGGACATGGGTTTGGGTGGACTCTGGGAGTTGGTGATGGACAGGAAGGCCTGGTGTGCTGTGGTTCATGTGGTCGCAAAGAATCATACATGACTGAGCGACTGAACTGATAAGCACCAAATCTGTGATACCCAATATGCGATGTATCCCCTCCTTGTACAGTGCCCAGCCTGTACAATCATATGTGACAGAGGCTGCAAGGAGTGAAATATTGTCTAGGGAAATTCATGTGCTTGAATGTAGCTCTGTCCGGAGAGATTGTAACTCCTTGTCAGAAAGGTAGGATTTCATAAACATTATAATCACTATGACTTGTTTCCAAATGATTTCTGAGTTTACCCAGAGAAGATGTCATTCAAGGATTTTATCTTTGGGCTCAGGATTCTTGGGGGTGGCAGGAGGCTCAGAAAACTGAAGATAAGGGGCTCAATCAATTAGGACCCTCACCCTGAGTGACCCTTGACTTTACTGGGGTTTTAGAGAAAGTCCTTTAATCTCTGTTCCAAAGGCATTACTGGATAGAGACACATTTGCAATAAAAAAGGAGAGATTACTCTTGCATTTTGGCTCAGTTCAACAATTCTATGTACAAGCCACCTCAAAGAGACAAAAGCCTGGGAATTACCTGGTGGTCCAGTGGTTAGGACCCAGAGCTCCCACTGCCCTGTCCTGGTTCAATCTCTGGTCAGGGAACTAAGATCCCACAAGAAGCATGGCTTAAAAAAAACACACACATACACACACAAAACATCTTCCCCCAAATCGCTCCCACTTCCCCCTGGAATTAAACAGACTCACCCAAAACGAGCCAAATGAATGTGATGACTAACAATGTTTCTGTGAAGTGATATTTGTTCTTCACACAGAGAATTTTGAAGAGCACGCGTCAATACAACTGTAATTCATTTCTCAACATTCTGTATCGTATTGTTATAGGTATTTAGCAGAATTTACTGACCAGTTCACTGGTGATTCTTTAGGCCATGTTCTGGGCTTACAAACATCTGTAGTTTATTCCAGTTGATCTTGGTGGTACATGAGGTGAGTTTAATGATCTCTGCATCCTGTACAGGTACAGAGTCTATGGGCAGGTCCTCCTGTGATGATGGAAAAGTTCTGCACGTGTGTCTCCAGTACACACCTGCTGAACGCAGCCAATGAGACTAAGGAACTAAACTTTATATTCGATTTAATGCTGCTTACCCATCCTGCTCCATCTTCCAGGAATGCCTTATTTCTCAAGACTCTCCTACACTTGAACAAATGAATGAAAAAATGAACAAATGTTACTATTAAACCCTGAACACATTTGACACAGAGCAGTGAAAATATTTATGCTGGCAATAGAAAGCACTTAATTTCAGTGTTTCAGGTCATTAAAAATATCCTTGTACAATATTCTAAAGGAGTTTTCGTTATTTGAGCATACTTGGGTTTGTGTGTTTGTGTGTGTATGTGTGTGTGTGTGTGTGTGTGTGATTTTGGATGAGAGAATGAGTGTTTATTTTGGATTGGATAAAAAGTTATAGTTTTTTTTCCAAGCCACATTCCAGCCTTCACTGATCCTACTTTGGAGCTAGAAAGCTAAATTCCAGTCTGTTATTATGAAACTGACTTAATTACGGAGTCATGCAAGTAGAAAAAATCGACACGTTCCACTAGGGAATAAGGCTTTCTATAAGCAAGCTGTTATGCAAGCAGAAAGGGAAAGTCAAGGCGAAGGGAATTTACTTTGCACACATACTGCACAAGCCACCCTTTCAGAGCAGGGCCTTGGTGAAGCCTGAGCATCTCGAGTGCATGGTGCGTGCGGCTCCAGCAAGGGCTTTCTGAAGAGACCCTTTCACCCCGGCCTGCTTTGCTCCAAGCTCAGCCTGGACCACGGGGGCAGTGATCAGAGGCACCTCAGTTTGCCTGTAACTAGTTTCCATCCATAAATGTTGTCTGAACATTTATTAGTATTTTTCTACTTTTTTCTCTCTGCCCTACTCCCCTGTGTTAATCAACAATCTCCTTTCATACTGAACACAGATTTGTTACCTTAAATCTAGGGCACTCTACCGACTTAAAAGTGAGAGATTCATGTAAAGGAAAATCTTATTTTTGAATTTAAATATTCACTAATACTATGGAACTTTTCCTTAACAATAGTTATGTAGGTATTATATACATACACACACACACATATACACACACACATATATAGTTAGATGTGTGAGTGTGTGTGTAAGTGGCTTCAGTTGTGTCCAACTCTTTGTGACCCTACAGATTGTAGCCCACCAGGCTGCTCTGTCCATGGGATTCTCCAGGCAAGAATGCTGGAATGGATTGCCATGCTCTCCTTTAGGAGATCTTGCTGACCCAGGGATTGAACCCACATCTCTTATGTCTCCTGCATTGGCTGTCAGGTTCTTTACCACTAGCACCACCTGAGAAGCCCCAAAGTTACGTAGGTATTCTTAATAATGTCATGGTTATTGGCAGTTATTATACTCAGTATAACTGGATGTGAATTATTAAATGTGTTTGAACTCAGATAAACAAGGTTTATGCGTTAGATGGAATAGTGTGCATCTCCGAATATTTTATCGAAGCTGTCTGCAATCCTTTACAAGTAAATATTTTTATCTGAGTATTTTTTTTAACTTCTAATTTTCTTTTTATACCACTTATTATACCACTTCAGTATTCTCACTTTGAAAACCCATGAACAGTATGAAAAGGCAAAATGATAGGATACTGAAAGAGGAACTCCCCAGGTTGGTAGGTGCCCAATATGCTATTGGAGATCAGTGGAGAAATAACTCCACAAAGAATGAAGGGATGGAGCCAAAGCAAAACAACACCCAGTTGTGGATGTGACTGGTAATGGAAGCAAGGTCTGATGCTGTAAAGACCAATATTGCATAGGAACCTGGAATGTTAGGTCCATGAATCAAGGCAAATTGGAAGTGGTCAAACAAGAGATGACAAGAGTGAACGTCAACATCCTAGGAATCAGTGAACTAAAATGGACTGGAATGGGTGAATTTAACTCAGATGACCATTATATCTACTACGTGGGCAGGAATCCCTAGAAGAAATGGAGTAGCCATCATGGTCAACAAAAGAGTCTGAAATGCAGTACTTAGATGCAATCTCAAAAATGACAGAATGATCTCTGTTTGTTTCCAAGGCAAATCATTTAATAGCACGGTAAAAGTTTGCCGTTTCCTTCTCCACCCCACCCCCCTTTGATGAAAATAATAAACAATTTATAATAGGAACAGAAAAGAATTTTATTTAAGCCAAGCTGGAAGACTATAACCTAGGAGAAACAGATTCAAGAAGCACCTGTAGGCAGGTGACAGTTATAGGTACAACCTGAAGTGTCTCACACTGCCTTGTATATTACCTCTTGATATCAACTAGTTAATGAGCCTCGTTTCTGTGGTGTGAATGGACAGAGGGTAATTCACAGTCCGATGTCCATTTATTTTAGAACAGATTGAAATTATTGGCAGGTTCAAGTTAATTTGTAACTTCCATGTAAGAAATCTTTTGAGCCTGAGCACAAACCGTCCATCCAGAATATAGGGTCTAACAATCCTCTCCAAAGGCTCTGAGGTTGACTTCTCCGGCCTTGGCTGGTGCCAGTTAGAGAAGCAGTACTTTCCATGTTAAGAAATATGACTGTCACTGAGGTGGCTCTGGAGGGAGGCAACATAGGACATTCAATGCAGAATGTGCAAAATTAGGCCTACTCAATCCTTCTCTTGCACATTTCAACCCATAGAGAACCCCTGGACAAACTCCCTGTGGTATATAGGTTAGTAATATGTCTTACAAACAGTAAAAGATTTAAAAGAGTACATGGAACTTCAGTGACTGTATTTTCATGACATTGAGTGGTGACTATCCCCTTAATAAGTATTAAAAAGGATGATAATCTTTACTGGTCGTGTTGTTAGCCTCAGGAAAGACTTGGTCGCAGTTATTTAAAAGATGAGAGAAAAAAATTTCGATTTACATTTTCAGGTTAATTGGCTTCTAGCTTTTATGGTTAAATAAGTTGCCACAATAATTTTAAATATTTAACAGGCAATCACTGCATTTCATGGTATTTTTCTGGGCAGAAGAGGTGAAAGGTCTTCACAGTGCCTAATAAATTACTTATTAGATAAACTAAGTGTTGCCAAGCTGGAGTGGGAACCCAGTGGTGATAACACCTGTGGTGTACTTAAATAAACTTTTATGAATAAACAGTATCTATAAAACTGTTATGAGGGACTTCCCTGGTGGTCCAGTGGTTAAGAATCCACCTTACAATGCAAGGGTCACAGGTTTGATCCCTGGGCTGGGAGGATCCCACATGCTGCAAAGCAGCTAAGCCCGTGTGCCACAGCTGCTAAAGCCTGCACACCTAGAGCCCGTGCTCCGCAACAAGAGAAGCCACCACAATGAAAAGCCAGTACCCCACAATTAGAGAGTAGCTTCCTCTTGCTTCAGCTAGAGAAATCCCATGCAGCAATGAAGACCCAGAACAGCCAAAAAATAAATTAAATAAATATATAAATCTTAAAAAAAAAAAAAGACCTGTTATGAGCTCTGATACTGGCAGACCCACAGGGCCTCACATACACCAGGTGTTATGGACCAAATCCTGTTCCCCAAATTCAAATGTGGAAGCCCCACCGCCAGGATCCCAGAATGGGACAGTATTTGGAGACAGGGCCTTTAAGGAGGGATTAAGGAGGGCCTAAAAGGAGGCCCTGAGTGCAGGACTTAATCCAATCTGACTGGTATCCTCATTTTATTTACTTATTTATATTTTGGCCACACAGTGCGGCCTGTGGGATCTTAGTTTCCTAACCAGGGATCAAACCTGTGCCTCCTGCATTGGAAGTACAGACTCTTAACCACTGGACCACCTAGGAATTCCTAGCATTTGACTTAAACACAGCCAACTTGTGTTCTCCTCTGGGGCTTTGACCCAGGAGGGAGGCAAACAAAGGACAGGATGATTAGAAATGGTCCACAGAGGTCGGGACGAAACCAGAGCCCAGTGGGAAAGCAGGACATGCCAGAGCCCAGAGCACAGCTGTGTGACCAGGCGTCCACCCGCAAGAAGGCAGGTCTCATGGTACCGAGCCAGCAGGAACCCACAGCAGCAGACTAAGTGGGGTGGCCGACTTGTTCTGATTTTCCTGGGATTTTCCTAGCTTGCACTTGAAAATCCCACACAGGTCCTGAGCAGACGGTGACGGCAGGTCATGGCTTTGGCCACTCACTTCTGGGGGATGGTTTTGGCTGGGCCTTACTGCCTGATCTGCTGTTGTTTTTCCAAACCTTGCTCCTTAGCTTCTCTGACAATTCCGAGTCACCTGATACCTTTCCAAAAAATTCCTTTTCTGCTTCAGTTAGCAACAATTGATTTTTCTTGGCCACAACAAAGAATCCTGAGTCCTGACCCCTGAAGGGCCTTAGACTTTGTTCACAGATCAAGGCCAGGAGGGACAGAGGGCTCCAGAAGGTTCTGAGCAGAGAGCGATGTGATCAGATTTTCACTGCAGGATGATCATGTAGGCTTACACTGTGGAGAACAGATGGAGCGACAGCGAGAGAAGATGGGAGTGAGAGAGAGGCAGTGGGGAGAGTCAGGGGTTAAGGAAACTGGGCAGCATGAGATGGCTACCTGGCCTCCGGGTGGGAGGGGACGGACACGAGAATCTGTTCTCTCTGGAGTTTATATTTTAGTAACATAAGTTATGTGACCTTAGCATGTTGTCTGGTGATGTAGGCATGTGCTTAATAAGTAGCTTCATTACAACATTTGAAACGAAAGAGATGATCCTGCACACCCTGGCAAGTAACGGTATCGTGCTTAAAGGGTGACCAAGTTGAAAGGAACTTGAATTTGTTTCTGATTTAAAACAAAACAAAGACAATTGAGGGAGCTGGAAATTTACAGCCGGGAGATCTAAAGACATAATGAAAATGGAAACACAGCGCCGTGGGGGTCTGCAGTGTTCAGCAGTTTATTCATCAAACATGCCGCGAGCCAGGCATGGATACTCTGAAGAGCGCCTCCCAGCTGAGGAGCTTAGCGGGTGTGTGACTGCGGCAGAAAGCACCAGCTCAGGGACAGGACCTTACTGTTCACTGCCAGCGAGAGCCTGGACTTCATGCCCCCTCGGTCCACTCGCCTCCAGAGTCTCAAGGGGGTAGCCCAGCACTGCTGCACAGGCAATGAGTTTGTGTCACAGCTAAAGAACCCTAAACGGAGGAAACCTCAGTCTTGTGATGAACTACAGGCCAGCACGGGGCTCAGCGTTTGCCCTGGAGGCAGACATTATCTCTACTGTGCCAGAGAGCACAACCTGCCTTTTGCACTGGAGGGAGGCCATGATCTCAGTCTTCCAGTGCATGCATGTGTGTGTGCTCAGTCGTGTCTGACTCTTCGCGACCTCATGGGCTCCACTGTCCATAGGAGTCTCCAGGCAAGAATACTAGGATTGTCCCAACCCAGGGAACAAACCTGCATCTCCCTGCATTGCAGGCAGGTCCTTTATCACTCTGCCACCTGGGAAGCCCTTCCTATACAAAATTCTTTCAAAATACAGTCTCCATAGAGACCAAGTGGGAGAGAAATGACTTTAAGGAATCCACTCTGAGGTTATGGGAGCAGCTAGAGGTCCAGGGCAGAGCTGATGTTGTGGCTGAGTCTGAAGGCAGTTGGAAGCAGGACTCCCACATTCCCTGGAGATGTCAGTCTTACCTCTTAGATCTTTCAACTGATTGGACAAGGCCCACCCACATTATGGAGGATAATCTGCTTTACTCAAAGTCTACTGGAGCACACCTAAAAAACACCTTCACAGCAACAACTTGACTGGTGTTTGACAAAAAACTGGGTACCACAGTCCAGCTGAAAATTACATTAACCATCACAATGGTCCAGAACAGAAACAAGACACTCGTGGAGAACTGTCTCCCCACATGTACTTAAAATCTGTTTTTGCTCAGTCGGTCAGTTTTGTCTGACTCTTTGTGACCCCACTGACTGCAGCACACCAGGCTCCTCTGTCCTCCACCATCTCCTGGAGTTGGCTCAAACTCATGTATTGAGACAGTGATGCCATCCAACCGTCTCATCCTCCACTGCCCGCTTCTCCTTTTGCCCTCAATCTTTGCCAGCATCAAGGTCTTTTCCAATGAGTCTGCTCTTCCCATCAGGTGGCCAAAGTATTGGAGCTTCAGCTTCAGCATCAGTTCTTCCAACGATTATTCAGGGTTGATTTCCTTTAGGATTGACTAGTTTGATCTCCTTGCAGTCCAAGGAACTCTCAAGAGTCTTCTCCAGCACAATTCAAACTTTAAAACTTAAAGTTTAAAAGTCACTAATTACTGGTGTCTTCAGACGCCTTCTTGCCGATTTATTTTAAATGAAGGAGAAACTTTAATGATGTGAACCAGTTATGAAGTCCACTCCTCATTCTCTTCCTGAGCATCACACTGAGGTGATGGCCTTATGGCCTTGGGCTGATTCAGGCCACCCCCGAGGTGTCCAGGGTAGGAACACACAAGAGAGGACCACGAGGTGCGGCAGGCCCCTGAGAGCCTCCTGGGCTCCAGCTGGACCCAAGGAGAACCGCGGGGTGGGGCTGGGGGTGGGTCCAGACACCCAGCGCGGTCCTGACGCGCTTCCAGAGCCCACAGACTAGCGCCGCAGCCACCGGAGCTATTCACAGCAACTAGCACCACCCGCCGGTGACCCGCCCTCCTGTTGAGTTCATCAGGATCTAGAGAACTGTGGCTTCCTTGCCTTCCGGTTCCCGGTGCCCGATTCCACCATCCCCGCAGTCTCTCTAGGACCGCCTCTGTGCGGCCCCTCCTCCTGCCCACTTCCACGGCACCGGCCCCGCCCCGCCATCCAGGCCCCGCCTAAGGCCCCGCCCCTCGGCCCCCGCCCCGCCCACCAGGCCTGTCTCTGTCTCTTTTTCTCTCTCTCTCTCTCTAAAGGCTTGGTCCCGCCCTCTCGCGGAGCACTGTGGGAGCGGCTTCCTTGGTTTCGCGCGTGGCAACGCCGCGGACTCGCCGCTCTCTGAAGAGTCCCGCCAAGGCCGCACCCGCCCCGCCGCGCTCGCGGTCGCCCTCCTCCACTCGTGGTGAGGTAGGGGAGGGCCCCGGAGCGGCGCGGGTGCCAGGCGCCCTCTGAGGGGGCCGTGGGGGTGGGACGCGGGAGGGGGCTCTGCTCTTTACCCCCGCGCGGCCCTAAACCCCTCACTGCGAGTTTGTGATGGGAAGCTCCGAAATTCCCGGCAAGGCTCGGCGGGTGAGAGAGGCGCGAGCTCGGGCTCCCCTCACAGAAGTGGGCGTCCCCAGCGCGGAGTCGGCCCCCGCTTCTGGGCGACAGGCTGTCTGGTGCCGACCCCGGGGGACAGGAGGCCGCCGGTCGGGACGGGCCCCCCGGGGGACTTACCGCGCTGAGTCCGGGAGGCGCAGTCCCGGGAGCTGCCTTTGCACCGGGCCTTGGTGGAGCTCGACCGCCTCACCTGGGCGGCTCACCTTTCCCCACTCGCACTCTCTGCGTTTGTTCCCACCGTGTCGGTTTAGCCGGAGTTTCTCATAGATGAACTTTTTTGGTCTGGTTAGCTCAGAAGAAAGGATCTCCAGTTGTCAGGCGGCTTGTTTTGCTGACAGACGTGTAAACTAAATTGACTTAAGTGGGGCTTGTAATCAGGAGGTTCTCCTTGAGCACAGTGGTCCTCAACGTGTGGTCCGTAAACCACATCAGCATCAGCAACACTGATTAGAAACTTGTTAGAACTCCACACTCCAAGGAATGAGGGTGATGATTCCCACCAGTGAATAAGAAAACTGGTGAAGGTGGGGAGTGGCAGTCTGATTTTAACAAGTCTGTAGGTTTCTGGCAAACGCTAACCTTTGTGAACCATTGGTTTCACATTACCTGACCTAAAGCTTGTAAGTTAAATTTTTTTATATATCTTCTATCAATAACTTAATACTTTCTGGAGGTATTTTGGAATGAACATTTATATATGATTGACATTTGCTCTTGTGAATTTTCATCTCCAAAGAGTAATGCGAAATTAACTAAAAAGACCTAAATCTAGGACTTCTCTGGTGGCCCAGTCGTTAAGACTCTGTCCACCAAATGTAGGGGCATGGAGGAACTTAGACCCACATGTCCCGCCTTTTAGCTTAAAAAAAAAAAAAAAATCCCTAAAGCTAGGAGCTAAACCCATGAAACTCTTAGAAGAAAACAAGTGTAAGTCTTCTTGAACTTGGATTAGGCAGTGGCTTTTTAGCTCTTACACCTAAAGCACAACCAACCAAAGAATTATGTGTGTGCATGTACGTGCGTGTACGTTCGTGCCCGATACTGTCCATCTCTTTGCGACCCCACAGACTGTAGCCTGCCAGGCTCTGTCCATGGGATTTTCCAGGCAAGAATACTGGAGTGGGTTGCCATTTCCTCCTCCCGGGGGTCTTCCCTACACAGGGATGAACCTGCATCTCCTGCGTTGGCAAGTGTATTCTTAGGGTATCACTGCGCCACCTGGGAAGCCCATCATTGAAATTAAAAAGTTTTGTGCTTCAAAGGACAAGAAGGTGGAAAGACAGTGCACAGAATGAGAGAAAATATTTGCTAATCGTTTCTCTGACAAGGTCTGATATCAAGAACATATAGGGATTTTGTGTGTGTGTGTGCCGCAAGACTTGGTTTGTGGGACCAGGGAGTGAAGCCCCATGGCAGTGAATGTGCAGGGTCCTCACCACTGGACTGCCAGGGTCCTCCCAAGGAATTCTTTTTTTTTTTTAATTTTTTTTATTAAAGGATAATTGCTTTACAGAATTTTGTTGTTTTCTGTCAAACCTCGACATGAATCAGATCAAAAACCCACTTTTTATAAATGGGCAAAGCATTTGAATAGACAAAAAGTTACAGTTTTCAATAAGCATATGAAAGGATGGTCAGCATCTTTAATCACTAAGGAAATCAAACCAAAAATCAAATCAAAACCATGAAGATATTACTTTTTGCCTGCTAGAGTGGCTGTAATCAGAATAGGGCCAATAGCAGGTGTTGGCTGGGACATGGAGAAATTGGAACCTTCATTCACTGCTGGTGGGATGTAGAATAGTGCAGCCACTTTGGAAAAGCTTAGCAGCTCCTCCAAAAGTTAAACATAATGTTGCCAGTAATTCCATTTCCACACTCAATAGAATATATATATATATATATACACACTCAGGTCAGGAAGCAACAGTTAGAACTGGACATGGAACAACAGACTGGTTCCAAATAGGAAAAGGAGTACGTCAAGGTTGTATATTGTCACCCTGCTTATTTAACTTATATGCAGAGTACATCATGAGAAACGCTGGACTGGAAGAAACACAAACTGGAATCAAGATTGCTGGGAGAAATATCAATCACCTCAGATATGCAGATGACACCACCCTTATGGCAGAAAGTGAAGAGGAGCTAAAAAGCCTCTTGATGAAAGTGAAAGAGGAGAGTGAAAAAGTTGGCCTAAAGCTCAACATTCAGAAAATGAAGATCATGGCATCTGGTCCCATCACTTCATGGGAAATAGATGGGGAAACAATGGAAACAGTGTCAGACTTTATTTTTTTGGGCTCCAAAATCACTGCAGATGGTGACTGCAGCCATGAAATTAAAAGACGCTTACTCCTTGGAAGAAAAGTTATGACCAACCTAGATAGCATATTCAAAAGCAGAGACATTACTTTGCCGACTGAGGTCCGTCTAGTCAAGGCTATGGTTTTTCCTGTGGTCATGTATGGATATGAGAGTTGGACTGTGAAGAAGGCTGAGCGCCGGAGAGTTGATGCTTTTGAACTGTGGTGTTGGAGAAGACTCTTGAGAGTCCCTTGGACTGTAAGGAGATCCAACCAGTCCATTCTGAAGGAGATCAACCCTGGGATTTCTTTGGAAGGAATGATGCTAAAGCTGAAACTCCAGTACTTTGGCCAACTCATGTGAAGAGTTGACTCATTGGAAAAGACTCTGATGCTGGGAGGGATTGGGGGCAGGAGGAGATGGGGACGACTGAGGATGAGATGGCTGGATGGCATCATGGACTCGATGGATGTGAGTCTGAGTGAACTCCGGGAGATGGTGATGAACAGGGAGGCCTGGCGTGCTGCGATTCATGGGGTCGCAAAGAGTCGGACACGACTGAGCAACTGAACTGAACTGATACTAAAGGTAGTACAGATAATTCTGTAAAGCAATTATCCTTCAGTTAAAAAATAATTTAAAAAAAGGAATGCACAGAACTAAAGAATGCACTAAACAATGCACTAAAGAACTAAAGCATGTTCATTGTTTATACTGCAGTAGTTTTTTGTTTGTTTGTTTTTGGTGCTCTACTATGGGGTTTGTGGGATCTTAGTTCATCCTGGAATGGGAAGTCAAGTTGGCCTTAGGAAGCATCACTACGAACAAAGCTAGTGCTGGTGATGGAATTCCAGTTGAGCTATTTCAAATCCTAAAAGATGATGCTGTGAAAGTGCTGCACTCAATATGCCAGCAAATTTGGAAAACTCAGCAGTGGCCACAGGACTGAAAAAAGTCAGTTTCAGTCCAATCCCAAAGAAAGGCAATGCCAAAGAATGTTCAAAGTGAAAGTGAAAGTCACCCAGTCGTGTCCGACTCTTTGTGACCCCATGGACTTAGTCCATGCAATTCTCCAGGCCAGAATACTGGAGTGGGTAGCCTTTCCTTTCTCCAGGGAATCTTCCTAACCCAGAGATCGAATGCAGGTCTCCCACTTCGCAGGTGGATTCTTTACCAGCTGAGCCATAGAGGAAGCCCAAGAATACTGGAGTGGGTAGCCTATCCTTCTCCAGGGGATCTGCCCAACCCAGGAATTGAACTGGGGTCTCCTGCATTGCAGGCGGATTCTAGAGTGTTCAAACTACCAAACAGTTGCACTCATCTCACATGCTAACAAAGTAATCCTCAAAATTCTCCAAGCCAGGCTTCAGCAATATGCGAACCATGAACTTCCAGATGTGCAATCTGGTTTTAGAAAAGGCAGAGGAACCAGAGATCAAATTGCCAGCATCCGCTGGATTGTTGAGAAAAGCAAGCGAGTTCCATAAAAACATCTATTTCTGCTCTACTGACTATGCCAAAGCCTTTGACTGTGTGAATCACAACAAACTGTGGAAAATTCTTCAAGAGATGGGAATTCCAGACCACCTGACCTTCCCCCTGAGAAATCTGTATGCAGATTAAGAAGCAACAGCTAGAACTGGAATGGAGCAACAGACTGGTTCCAAATCAGGAAAGGAGTACATCAAGGCTGTTTATTGTCATCCTGCTTATTTAACTTATATGCAGAGTACATCATGAGAAATGCTGGACTGGAAGAAGCACAAGCTGGAATCAAGATTGCCAAGAGAAATATCTATCACCTCAGATATGCAGATGACACCACCCTTATGGCAGAAAGTGAAGAACTAAAGAGCCTCTTGATGAAAGTGAAAGAGGAGAATGATAAAGTTGGCTTAAAACTCAGCATTCAGAAAACTAAGATCATGGCATCTGGTCCCATCACTTCATGGCAAATAGATGGGGAAACAATGGAAACAGTGACAGACTTGATTTTGGGGGGCTCCAAAATCACTGCAGATGGTGACTGTAGCCATGAAATTAAAAGATGCTTACTCCTTGGAAGGAAAGTTATGACCAACCTAGACAGCATATTGGAGAAGGCAATGGTACCCCACTCCAGTACTCTTGCCTGGAAAATCCCATGGATGGAGGAGCCTGGTGGGCTGCAGTCCATGGGGTCGCTAAGAGTCGGATACGACTGAGTGACTTCACTTTCACTTTTCACTTTCATGCATTGGAGAAGGAATGGCAACCCACTCCAGTATTCTTGCCTGGAGAATCCCAGGGACGGGGGAGCCTCGTGGGCTGCCGTCTCTGGAGTCGCACAGAGTCAGACATGACTGAAGTGACTTAGCAGCAGCAGCAGACAGCATATTAAAAAGCAGAGACATTACTTTGCCGACAAAGGTCTGTCTAGTCAAAGCTATGGTTTTTCCAGTAGTCATGTATGGATGTGAAAATTGGACTATAAAGAAAGCTGAGCGCCAAAGAACTGATGCTTTTGAGCTGTGATATTGGAGAAGACTCTTGAGAGTCTCTTGGACTGCAAGGAGATCCAACCAGTCCATCCTAAAGGAAATCAGTCCTAAATATTCGTTGGAAAGACTGATGCTGAAGCCGAAACTCCAGTACTTTGGCCACCTGATGTGAAGAACTGACTTATTGGAAACGACCCTGATGCTGGGAAAGATTGAAGTCAGGAGGAGAAGGGGATGATGGAGTATGAGATGGTTGGATGGCATCACTGACTCAATGGACATGAATTTGAGTAAACTCTGAGAGTTGGTGATGGACAGGGAGGCCTGGTGTGCTGCAGTCCACTCTCGCAAAGAGTCAGACACGACTGAGTGACTGAACTCAACTATGGGGCTAGTGCTATCTTAGTTCATCCACCAGAGATTCAACCCGGCCCTCTGCAGTGACAGCACTGAGTCCTAACCACTGAAATGCCAGGGAATTCTTTTTGTTTTTAGATTCCACAGATAAGTGAGATCATGCAGTTTTTGTTTTTCTCTATCTGGCTTAATTTCGCTCAGCATAGTGACCTCTCAGCTTCCCAGGTGGTGCAGTGGTAAAGAATCTGCCTGCCAATGCAGGAGATGCAGTTTTGATCCCTAGGTCGGGAAGATTCCCTGGAGAAGGAAATGGTAACCCACTCCAGTATTCTTGCCTGAGAAATCCCATGGACAGAGGAGCCCGGTGGGCTCCAGTCTATGGGATTGTAAAAGAATAGGATACTGCTTAGTGATAAACAACAATGCCATATAGATCCATCCATGATCATAATGGCAAAATTTCCTTTGGGGGGCTGAATAGTATTCCATTGTGTGTGTGCACATGTGTTTGTGTGTGCATCACATTTTCTTTATCCAGTCATCCATTGATGGACACTTAGGTTGTTTCCGTATCTTACTTGTTGGTAATGATGCAGCAAACATAGTGGTGCAGATACTTTTTTGAGTTACTATTTTCATTTGCTTCAGATAAATACCCAGAAGTGGAATTGCTAGATCATTCAGTAACTGTATTTTTAATTTTTTAGGAACCTCCATACTGTTCTCCATAGTTGCTTCATCAGCTTATATTCTACCAGCAGTGCACAAGGGTTTCCTTTTCTCCACATCCTCATCAATGCCTCTCTCTAGTGTTTTTGACAATAACAAGTCTAACCAGTGTGAGATGCTATCTCCTTGTGTTTTTAATTTTATTTCCCTGATGATTAGTGAGGTTGAGCATCTTTTCATGACTATCTGTATTGTCTGATTTGGAAAAATGTCTATTTAGCTCCTCTGCCAATTTTTAAAAATACTGTATTTATTTTTGGTTGTCCTGGGTCTTTGTTACTGTGTGAGGGCTTTCTCTAGCTGTGGTGAGCAGGGGCTGTTCTTTGTTGGGTTGCATGGACTTCTTATTATAGCTTCTTTGTTGTGGAGCACAGGCTCTGAGCTCACCAGCTTCAGTAGTTGTGGCACATGGGCTCAGTAGTTGTGGCTCAAAGGCTTTAGAGCACAGGCTCCATGGCATATGAGATCTTCCCAGACTAGGGATCGAACCCTTGTCCCTTGCATTGACAGGCGAATTCTTAACCACTGGATCACCAGGGAAGTCCCCTCTGCCCATTTTTTAATCGAGTTTTTGTTGTTGTTGAGTTACATGAATTCTTTATATTTTTGGATATTAACCCCTTATCAGATACATGATTTGTAAATATTTCTCCCAATTACCTTTTCATTTTGTTGATGATTTCATTTGCTGTGCAGAAACTTTTCAGTTTGATTTAGTCCCACTTACCTATTTTTAGTTTTGTTGTCATTTCTTTTGGTGTCAATTCCAAAAAAGATATCATCAGAACTGATGTCAAGGTACTTAACCATCTATGTTTACTTCTATAAGTTTTATGGTTTCAAGTCTTATGCTCATTTTGCATTGATTTTTGTATATGGTATAAGGTAGGGGCCCAGATGTATTTTTTTGAATGTGGCTGTCCATTTTTCCCAACACCATTTATTGAAGAGACTATCCTTTCTCCATTGTTTATTTTTGGGTCCCTTGTCATAAATTGGACTTCACTGGTGGCTCAGACGGTAAAGTGTCTGCCCACAATGCAGGATCCCTGGGTGGGGAAGATCCCATGGAGAAGGAAATGGCAACCCACTCCAGTACTCTTGCCTGGAAAATTCCATGAACTGAGGAGCCTGATAGGCTACAGCCTATGCGGTCGCAAAGAGTTGGACACGACTGAGCGACTTCACTGAGTGACTGTCATAAATTAATTGACCTTAAATGCACAGGTTTATTGGGGCCTCTCTGTTCTGTTCGATTGACTTGTGTGTCTGTTTTGATACCTAGTTTTAAGAATTTGACACGAAAAATGTTTAAGCCATAAACATATGTAGACATAAATTTGACCAGAAAGGTTGTTAATAGTTACACTTTGTTTCAATTAAGAATTATTTCAGGAATACATTTACAACAGTGATTTTTCATAGGTACAAATGATGCAAAATGTACACCTGGCCCCAGAAACAGATGAAGATGATCTTTATTCTGGCTATAATGACTACAATCCAACCTATGATACTGAGGTAAAAAAAAAATGTTTCATTGGTTTTTACTTTGGTCTTTGCTAACCAGCTGGTTTGTGAAAATTTTGGATTTGATGGTTCTGCTATATTATGCTTTAGATTAAGTTAAGTTGATTAAAAGCCTAGAAAAGTACTATTACTGAAGACTGTACTAACTTCTACCAATAGTAATAATCGCAACAGAAGGGAAAAGGATAGAGATGTGAAAAAATGTTATGGAAAAGAATTAGGATCAATTATATTCTTGTATTCTTTTGCACTAGTTATCTGAATATGTATGTTAAAAGACTTAGATCCCTTGAGGTGCCTAAAATTGTTTTTTTTTTAAATGCCTTAAATTTGAAGTGTCATGTAGAGTTATTTTTCTTTGAATTGAATTATACAAGTATTTTATAGAAAAACTAGAGAATAAAAATAAAGAAAAAATTAAAATCATAGAAACTGTCACCTCCCAGAGATAAACATCAACTAAGTTACAGTGCTTAATGCTAAATGTTTCCCTATGCAGAAATATATGTGTGTGTGTGTGTATATATATGTACACTGTATGTCTATATGTTTTTGGAGACAATGGTATCATACTGTGTGTACTGTTTTGTAACCTGCTTTTTTCCTTTTATGAATGTTAACTTATGTGAACAAGCCTATATCTGCTTAATATTTAGTATAGTAATTATAGGATGAAATTGTTATTAAGACAATTATATGATTATTTTAAATCTGTTTACATTGTGAGAGTTACAATTTCCAGATTGTAAAAGACAAAAACCAAAAGAAGCTGCTTTATAAATTTACCTTGAATTAGTGTGTGAAACAATTTAAGGATGAAGGATGTGAGCATTAATTTTCTTGCTAGTATGTGAGAATCAAATATTAGCATTCAGAGGACTTTAATTTAGGAACTTACATTCTATTCTCGAGTTTTTCACGTGGCTTTCAGTCATTTTTGAAGTTTTTTCCTCTGGAGAAGAATGATGGTTTGTGAATTTGAGACTTAGAAAGCAAGAAGAGAAAATAGAAACTATTCATTTACTCTGTATGAAATAAAAATCTAGGAGATACTATTTATCATAGAAAATTTGAAAAATACAGAAGATTGGGGAAAAAAATAAAATGACAAATACTGTTACCTGGTGATGACCTGTACTGTAGAAGGTCATAGCACTGATGTTTTGCTGTGTTCCTTGTCTTTTTATATAGGTAGGTGTGTCCCTCCCTATATATTTAATACAAACATCTGTATACATGGATATGACTATACAGACTAATTTTTAAAAATATGTATTAAAACATGGGCATTTTCATAAGTTAGTGTTAATTATGAAAACCACTGAATCTTTCCCTTTCTCCCAGTTATAAAAGTTACAGATATAAAAAATATATGTGCCTATTGTTGGAAAACAAAATTGTCCATAATCCCACCACTCAGAAATAACTACTGCTAGTGTTTTGTTTGTCTTTCCTTCATGCATATACATAGAATTTTCTTTTAGAATGTTTGGAATTGAACTGACAGTTACTTTTCTGTTTGCTTATCTATTTTTGGCTATATCATAAACAATATCTCATGATACTAAAAATTTAAATATAGTTTTAATGGCTGCATAATACTGACTATATACAGTTGATTACTTTCTGACTGTAGGATAGTTATTTATAGTTTTCTGCCCCTACTAATAACAATAACACAATGGAAAATTTTATGCATAAGTAATTTTTTACCTTGTGATCAAACATTTCTTGGGTAGAGTCCCACAAGTGCAAAAACGATCATCATGTTCGTTTTTTAATAATATCAGATAAACTTCCTAATTCTTCAGGTCATCACAGTGTGGCTTCATTATCTATTAATGAAGCAAATACTCAGATTATAATACACAAAAGTAAATTACACAGTAAAATAAAAATTTGGTTTACTCATGGTTTCCTTTTAATTAATTGGAATAAGTTAATATATAACTGAATTACTTGAAACAGTTGCTAAGGTGTTCATAGATTATTCAAATTGTTAATCAAATCTTGAACAAAGGAAAAGAAATGACAAAAGTTGTGTTAGTTTGGTATTTGTAATTGGAGAATTTATTGATAGGTTTTAGTTTATCATTTAGTTAGACTTCTTTGAGTTGATTAATTGAATTTTACTAATAATATAGGAATATTAGACTTCTTTTTCCTAAAACATGTGCCAAGGGAGCGCTTGGCTTGTACTCATATGAAAGTTGCCTGGTTTCTATGGCTGAGTGAGATTTGTGTACTTACTTCTTTTTTTTTTTTTTTCTTTTGAAGGGACTCAGCCATACATATACATGTATCCATTCTCCCCCCTCAACCCACCTCCCATCCAGGCTGCCACATAACATTGAGCAGAGTTCCATGTGCTACACAGTAGGGCCTTGTTGGTTATACATTTTAAATATAGCAGTGTTGTACTTACTTCTTTTTGTGTAGCTGATATGGAAGGTTATGAAGATTATTTGAAGTAAAGCTAAAAAATGCTTGTGTATAATCATGTTTAAAGTACATTGTATTTTGTTCATGTGTAAAGTACATCCTGGTTATAAAAACATGTTGTCTCCAGGGTTTTAAAAAGCTGATTGATACTGACTCTATTTTTTTGTTTTAGTGTATTGTTTGTTTTTTAGTAATCGGCAAGTATATTTCTGTGGGAAGTAGACTGGAGTGAGTCAGAAGCGAGTGTGAGAAGTGTGCACTGATGTGTACAGAGGGCTGAACCCAGAGCTTGTGGTGGTGAAGGAGCTCGAGGCAAAGGCTGGTTACACTGGCAGTTGGAAAATAGCATTTTGTCCAGGAAACCTGGGAGCCCTGGTAACTTGCCCCTAACTAATGTGACTTTCCTCAGATTCCTGAGGGAGAATGTGAGCACATGTCAGGAATCAGCAAAGCACAGTAACGTTTTATGTCAGCTGAGCCTTTGGTTCCAAAGCATGACAGGTTGGACCCAGTGGAGCCTCAGCTGGCTCCAGTCTGAGTCTCAGACTTTACCTCTCCCTGAGATGAAAAACCGTTTTCACTTGGGAGATGAGACAAGAGAGTTTGCCCAGTTTCTGGGAGAGGATGCAGCTTTTTCTGTCCTCAGCTTCTCAGGTAAGGCTAGTAGCCACAGCCCAGGATATGGAAGAAGAGAGGAGGGAGAAAGGATGGAGGGGGTGATTCTTTGTTCTTGCTGCTCCACCGACTTGGAAGAGAGGGACAAGAAAGACTTGATCTTGGGATGAGGCACGTTGACAGTACCCATTGAGCCAGTAGCCAGTGACATGTCCTTGCACTTGACTAGACTGTCAGTGCTCCTCTCCCCAAGGGAGAGAGGGCCTTTGGTATTTCATGTCCTGTGAAGGGAAAGCTGAGGACAGGAGTCCTTGAGCCCTACGTGGACATCTGCAGATGAGGAAAGATGGATCCTAGAGGATCCTGAACACCAAACAGTAATGGTTAAACATTTTTTAAAATTTGTCACCTCACATTGAATGTTAAATTTGCCATTTTGTTTTAGGAATTGGAGAATGATACAGCCTTTCAGCAAGCTGTGAGAACTAGTCATGGCAGAAGACCTCCAGTAAGTGAATTTTTTTTATTATTGTAAAAAAAAAACAACGAACAAAGCTTACCCTGTTTATTGTTTTTAAACGTACACATTGGGAGTGCTAAATTAATTCCCGTTGTTGTGAAACAGACCCCTAGAACTTTCCATTTTCCCAAACTGAGGCTCTGTCCTCACTGAACAACAACATCCTCCAGCTGCTGGCCCCACCTTTCTACTCTCTATCTCTATGTGTTTGCCTGTTCTAGGTGCCTCACGTAAGTGGAATCGAACAGTTATTTCATTCAGCATAACGTCTTCAAGGTTCATCCATGGTGCAGCAGGTGTCAGGGTTTTCTTCCTTTTTAAGGCTGAATGACATTTCATTGTCTGGATGGAGCACATCTTGTTCTGCACACACTTGGGTTGCTTCCACCTGTTGGCTGTTGTGAGCAGCACTGCCATGAACTCGGGGACACAAATATCCTGAGGCTCTGTTTTCAGGGTGTATACCTGGAAGTGGGGTTGCTGGATTGTATGGTAATTCCGCTGACACTGCACGCAGGCTCCAGTTCCTCTACCCCTCACTAACACTTGTTATTTTCTGTTTTTTGATAGTAGCAGTTTTAATGGGTATGAGATGGTTCTCATTGTGGTCTTGATTTGCATTTCTCTGATTATTAGTGATGTTATCTTTTCATATACTTTTTGGCCATTTGTGTATGATCTTTGAAAAAATGTCTATTCAAGTATTTTGCCCATTTTTAAGCTGGGTTATTTAATGTTTTGTTGTTGAGTTGTAGGAGTTCTTTATTGGATATATGCTTTGCAGATATTTTCTCCCATTCTGTAGGTAGCTGTTTTTTATTCTGTTGATTGTATCCTTTGACCCACAAAAGGCTTTATGTTTGATGTGGTCTCATTTGTCTGTTTTTGCTTAAGTTGCCTATGCTTTTTGATGTCATATCCAAGAAATCATTGCTAAGTCCAATGCCATGACATTTTCCTCTGTTTTTTTCCTAGCAGTTTTATAGTCTTTTAGGTTTTAGGTCTTATGTTTGGGCCTTTAATCTACTTTGAGTTCATTTTTAAATGCTCTATAAGATTAACGGTCCAGTTTCCTTGTTTTGCGTGAGAATATCCGGTATTCTCAGTGCCATTTGGGAGAGACTGACCTTCCCCCTTGTGTGGTCTTGACACCCTTGTTGAAAGTCATTCCTTCCAGCACCACATTGTTTCCAGTGCAGTAGTGTTGTAACATGTTTTGAAATCAGCAGATAGGAATCCCCCAACTTAGATCTTTTTCAAAATTTTTCGGCTCTCCAGGGTCTCTTAAGATTCCAAATGAGTTTTAGGTTGGATTTTTCCATTTCTTCAAAAAAAGACATTGGGATTTTGGTAGAGATTACATTGAATCTGTGCGTTGCTTTGAGTAATATAGATATCTTTTTTTGAAGTAATTTATTTATATTTGGCTGTGCTGGGTCTTTGTGGCTGCACATGCACTTTCTCTAGTTGCAGTGTGTGGGCTTCTCGTTGTGGCTTCTCTTGTGGAGTGTGGGCTCTAGGGCGTGCGGGCTTCAGTAGTTGTGGCTCATGGGCTTAGCTGCCCCGAGGAATGTGGGTTCTTCCCTGACCAAGGATTGAACCCGTGTCCCCGATTCTTTTTTTTAATCCAGAATATATTTTGAAAACTTTTACACTGATACCAAAGCCAGGCAAAGACACTACAAGAAATATCCTTTATGAATACTAACCTAGAAATCCTGAACAAAATATAAGCAAACCAAAGCAGCATATTATAAGGGTTGCACACTATGACAAAGTGGGATTTATTCCTGAAATTTGAGAATGGATTACAGACAAAAATTAATCAATGTGATATGTCACCTTAATAGAATGAAGGGAAAAAAACCCCAAATCATCTCAATTGATGCAATAAAAGAACTTGACAAAATTCCACATCCTTTCACAATAAGAACATGTAATGAACTAGAAATAGAAGGAAACTCACTATGATGAAGGCTATATAAGAAAATCTCACTGCTAACAACATATTTGGTGGTAAAAGACCAAAAGCTTTTCCCCTAGAATTAGGAATAATGCCCACTTTTGCCACTTCCAATCAGTTATAGGGTGGGTGTATTCTTAACCACTGGACCACCAGGGAAGTTCAATATAGATATCCTAACAATATAAAGTTTTATAGCCTTGAATACAGGATGTCTTTCCATTTATTTCTTTTTCAGTTTCTTATAGCAATGTTTTATAGTTTACAGTATATCCAGTAAGTTAATTTTAAAGTAATATAGATCAAAGAATTTTTATGCTCTTGAGAATATAAATATTATTATTTATGTAAGACACTGGAATATGTTTACCCAAAACATTATTTTTTAAAAATTTGTCTAATTTTTAATGTTATGTAAATATTGATCTTTGAAAACACTGGTGCTTAAGTTGCAAATTACACCTCCCTTGAATTAATGACTGTCTGCTAACTAATCCTCCACCAGTACATACATGGCTAGAGTGATTGTTTTCAGTGTTATTAGTAAAGTTTTTATATGTCACACAGAGAATAGACTTCTGCCTTCCACAGTGCATGAACTCTACTGAGAGTCTTTTGTAGTTGAAAATAAACAAGGTTGGCACTAGGTAAAGTGAGAAGTACAGAAAGTTCTATGCCTAGTGTTCTGCCCACCCATGGCTCCAGAGCAGTGGTTCTCAGTGCCCACTTGCCCACCTGCCCTGGCACATGTTTGCCCTGGAGATATTTTTATTTCTCATAATTTGGACCAGTGCCTAGCATCTCGGAGGCAGCAGGCCACCCCACAGTAAGTTACCTAAAAGAGGCCGGCAGTGCCAGGTCGACAGGCTGTTAGGGAGTGAATGCCCTGCTGTAGATGGTGTGTCCCCCCACCTGCCCTCCCTCACTCTGTTAGGGCCTCTTCCCTCCCACCATACTTAACTGTTCCTCAATAATGAAAGGTCTACATTAAACCACTTCCGGTGGGAGGGACCTTGCCTGTCACATTTGTGGGGTTCCTTCCTTGAAGTTAGAGAGCACAGCGGTCCATGGGACTATCCTCACTTCTAATTCCAGCTGCAGGCACCTTCAGCATGTGTAATTTTCTGAAAAGACTCAGAGAACTCACTGAAAGCTATTATACTTAACGGTTTATTTCAGGAGAATGATACAGGTTAAATCTGCTGAGAGAAGAGAGACCTGGGGCAGAGTCTGGGAGGTCAGACATGGGGGTTCTGGTTGTCTTTTCCCTGTGGAGCCCTGGGTGGCTTTAACCCCCTCGACCCTTCTGTGTGGTGATGGTACTTGTAGAGCCAGCAAGGAGGCCCTCCCATGACTCTGATGTCCACAGTGTTAATGGGGCTCCATCACATACTGTCCTTGTGGCTGCCCATTAGTCTCTAGCCCTCCATGGAGGTTCAAGCTAATATATCTGGGGGTTAGACTGTCTGGTGGCCAAAGCCCCCCAGGGAAACAGGGATGTATCAGGCAGGACATTACAGGGGCATACAGATCACCTCCCTGTAGTGAAGGGCAAAGCCAGTGCTCTCTTTGGGTGAAGTCAATTCTTGACTACACATTCCATAAGCTGTATTTTAATTTTAAGGTTACCTTCATTATGGAAAGGAAAACTATAGATTAAGTTCTTGCACTTGGCCAATGACAAGACTGTAACCTTTTTGAAGAGGTAAACTGTCTTATTTATTGATCTTTTCTTTGTTTGCTGTGGGTACTCCACAGATCACAACTTAGTGAATAAGTTAAAGTCTTCAGTTTAGTGATTTGATGTATCAACAAGTGATAATGTCTCCAAGCTTTCCCTTCATTGATGTTCAGAAATGACTTTAGAGACTCTCATGTTATAAACAGGAAACAAGGCTGGGAGGAGAGGTCTCACAGTTACCCGTAACCAGGACAGAGAGTAGGTCTGCACCCCTTTGAATGATATTGTCATCACATCCTACTTACTGTATTAAATGGGAAAAATCTGTGCAACTTTTATAGGAGAGGCATTGGGCTCATTTAAGAGGGATAAAATTCCAGCTAGCTCCAGAGAAGAGTAAAGTGGACACAAATAGAAATTACAAGGCATATTGTAATTTGTGTTGTAAAAAGAGTATAAATTGCTCTGGGATCACAAAGATAAGTTCTTTATTCCTCGTTGGGACAGTCGGGAGATAAATGTACAGTTGAATATTTAAGGATGTGTGCAGTTAAGATCAGCCTTGAGGTATGTGAGGAAAGGCTTTGTGGGTGAGGGTGCAGGGTGAGTAAGGAGCGAGGAGACACAGGATCCAGTGCCAAGAGTAAAAACCAGAAGAACAGATCTAGTCATTAGTGAGTGATTAAAAAGAAAAATAGTCTCTTTCCTTCAGTTTGTTCTCACAGAAAAGTTTTGCTAGGACCCACATCCTTCCTTTTTATGTTTTTCCAAGACCTGTTATCTGTCAGTTTGGTCAAGTTTGTTAATGATTTTGTTCAAATGTTCAGTATTTTTATTGATTTTTTTTGGGAGGGTACGTAGGAATTGAAGTTCTATTATTATCAATGAGAAAAATAGATCATGCAATATGATTGTGAATTTCTTTGTTTAGGTTTTTGTTTTATATATTTGTAGCAAAAACATTTAGAATTGTTATATTGTTGAGTCTTTTATTGCTATGAAATGTCCTTGTAGCTCTAGTAGTGCTGTGTGTCTGTTTCGTCAGGTGTTAGTACATTGCTGTAGCTACCAGGTTCTCTTTTGTCTAGTGTTTGCATTGTATGTCTTCCCCATTTTTTCACTTCCAGCTTTCTCAGATCTTTGTATTTGAGATATATTTCTTAGAGAAATATTTTTTACTAGCAACATGAATAGAATTCTGTTTTTTTTTAATATTGTCAGATAATCTTATTCTTTTAGTGAAGTATTTCATCTACTTACATTTAATGAAATTGGTTTCATTTGTTGTCTTAGTATTTGCTTTGTTTTTTCCTTCCTTCTTTATGTTTTATTTCTCTCCTTTCTTATCTTTTTTTGTTTGATTTTTATTACATTTCTCCCTCTGTTATCTTGGGAGTTTACATTCCTTGACCATTCTTTTGGTGTTTTTGTAAAGATTAAAATACTCATCTTTTAACTTACCAAAGTCTAGTATAATTTAATATTTTACTATTTTCTGGACAATGCCAAATTTTTACATTATTTTCAGTTCTAGGATTTCCACTTATCCATTTTTCGTAGTTTTCAGTTCTGTACTGAAATTGTCAATCTTGTCTTTTGATTCACTGAACATGTTGAGCATGCTGGTCAGAGCCTGTGTTTGATGTTGTTTCCATCATATGATTCCCCTTCTGCGTGTCTTTCCATTTTGTTTCTCTTGGATTTTGATTAGGGACTCTTGCTCCTGTGTGTTTGGTTGTTGTAGACTGAATGCCAGACATTGTAAATGAAACATTTTAGAGATAATTTAAGGCATGTGTCTGTGCTGTCTGGAATGATAACCACTAGCCATGTTGCAGCTATTTACATCTAAATCATTAAAAAGTAAGTAAAAATTTAAAATCCAGATGCTGCTGCCTGAGCCACATTTCAGATTATCAAGAGCCACATTTCAGATGCTCAACAGCCACGAGACTGCCTTATCAGGGCAGGTATCTTTTATTGGAGAGAATTTACTTTTGTGTATGGCTGTAGAGATGCTTAGAACAGTGAATCACCTCAACCCAGTTGAATGTGAAATGTTTCTAAATTGGGCTCAGGTCTTACATGGGCTGATTGACCTTCCAGTCTGAGTGAAGCCTTGTGAGGTCACAGTTTGAAGTTTGGAGGAGTCCCAGGGCTACCTCCTCGGCAGACCCCCTCTAGGGTTTGTGTTCAGCCCGGTATGTCTGTGAAAAGCTCCATGGTCAACTATGACTACAATTTTGTGATCAACATGCTTTGTATCTTTATTTCAGAGATGAGAACATTTATGTTCAGAGAGGTAAAGTAAACACAGCAAGTAGAGGGAGAGCTGAGATTCAAACCCAGGGTCCCTGACTCCAGATTCAGTGTCTGTTGTTAGACCCAGTGTCTGGTGGTGATAATCATGCAGAATTAATGGTAGGTGTGTCCATTGGAGACTCCTGTATCCCACTGACCCACAGGTCACTCTAAAGTCCCTTTTCTCCTTTCAGATGAGTTCCAGAATAGACCTTCTCAATACTTAAAATACTCCAGCTCCTTAATATTTAGAATAATTTAAAAATTATTCTAAATGTTATATAAATATTTCCCTACTGATAAGTCTGTATTTTCCATTTCTTTTCCAGTTTTCTATTATATAACTTAATCTGAATTCTATTAACTATTTTTTTTTTCCTCCCTAAGATAACTGCTAAAATACCAAGCACAGCAGTTTCTAGACCCGTAGCTACTGGATATGGGGTATGTTTTCTTAAGCTGAAGATATGAAGATACCTTTTCTCATATATAAGTTCACTTTAGGCAGTTTTAAATAAGTCTGGCTACCTTTCAGCTCGTGATCCAGATGTATTTTCCATTTTGAATAGTGATGAATGTTATAAATTGTTGATAAATAGCTTTGAATATTCTAGTCATTTTGGTTGTAAATAAAACAAAATGTTTTGCTATCTTTTCCTGTCTGTAAACATTGTGTTTGTTGATTGACTTTTCATTTTCTATATCATATAACCAAGTGTCATGTGTATTACATTCGTATATTTTCTGTGAAGTTAGTGTTATATAAATGTAATGTTTATAATTTCTAAAAATTTACTAAGAATACATGAAAAAATAAAATTGAAAAATTTCAGAGGCATATATAATTGGGTCTTGCTTTTATTTGAGATCTTTGGAGGAAAGATGCTATGTAAAAATCCATAAAACCTTTTAAATCTTGCCCAAATTACAAATAGTTTGGATGTTTTCACTTATGCTAAATAGTAGAGAAATGGGAAAAAAATGAAGGAATGAGATGAAATAGCATTTCCTGGTCTTTCTGATAATATTTCTTAGGGATCGTAAAGATGGCTTCAGAACCTAGAGTCCTGGGCACTGGCCTTCCAGTTGTCCCCTTCCTGTGGACAGAGAGTGGCCTTAACGTTGCATAACAGTGTATCGTGGGAAACATCCATTTATTAATCAGTCAGAGCAGATATCACTCATGAATTTTGTTTTGGTGATGTTTCTGAACAAGAGTCAACGAACTTTTCTGTGAAGAGCCGGGAGGTTTAGGCTCTGGGAGACCCAGTTGTGCATCTGTGGAGAGGCAGCCAGAGACAGCATGCAGACGAAGGGAGTGTGGCTCTGTCCCATATAAGGGCCAAGGGATGTAGTTTGCTGATGCCTGTTTTAGAGTTTTATTGTTTGATCCTATGTCCTCGGGAGATAAAAGGTTTACTTGCCAGTAGAATGAAGGAAAGAAAGTTATAAAGAAACTTTTATAGCTTGGTTTATAAAATTAAGTGTAGAAGTTTTTTGGAATCATTTTAACTTAGTTTTTTGTTCACTAGTCCAAGACCTCCCTGGTGTCGTCAATGGGAAGACCGATGACAGGGGCTATTCAGGTATCCCCATGTGTGGGTTTGCATCTTGGGCCTTTCTTGTGACTTAGTATATTATTACCCCAAATTTTTTTTTAAAGATATTACTTGCATAGTGACCTTGATTCTTTAAACTGTGAGTTGATATTTGAACTGCTTAAAATCTTTGGTGGCAGTCTCTGGATTTATCACTGTTTACTCAGGTCTCAAGTGAGATCCCACAGGGGGATGGACATAGGCCTTCTAGTTTGTCTGTAGGATGGACTCTGGGGCCTGGTTCTCCTGTGCTGTCATTTCCAGCGGTTTCTATGGTTTCTCTCATAGGCCTACAGGAGACCAGCCCAAAGTAGGGAGTAACCAGCTACTAAGCTATATAAGGTACTACTGAAAACCCAAAAGAGTGTTTTTCTTTTCAAACTGGCAGTAAGTCCAGTTCAATTGAAGAATTGAAATTTTATAGGACAAAGGAAAAGTTCAGACAGGTTGACACGTGAGGAGGCAAAAGTGAGGAACAGTAGGGAGGAATTATAAACCTCTGTTCAAGACTGGGGCTTTAATAAGATGTGTGTCATGTGCAGAACTGTAAATAAGAGGTAGATCACATGTAAGAACACTTTTTAAATGATTCTTGTTCTCTTAAGGATGGAGTTACTAGACCCATGACAGCAGTGAGAGCCGCTGGCTTTACCAAGGGAGCTTTGAGAGGTTTGTTACATTATTTCAGCTATTAATTTTTTTTCAAATCTTTTAATTTTTAAACTGTTTTTGTATGTTTAAATATATTACCATTTTAAATAAAACTTAACATGTCATTGATTATTTTAGGGTTAGGGTCAGGAAAGGAAAAGGGTTGTGGGAGTGTTCTGTGTCCCAGTTGAGGTGTAGTCACGCTGCATGTCATGTCAGATCATGCCACGCTGCACACTGAAAATTTGTCTGTGAGTTAGAGCTAAAGAATCAAAGATGAAAATAGTATTTAAATGGATGATAAGTTAAGTAATAATTTTAAAATAAAACTTCTGTGACAAAATTAATGTTTATGATACCAATAATGAAAATTTAAAAACCACTACCAGGTTATTAATCCCATGATTGACAGTTTGGAATTCATAACAGGGATAGATTACTGTGGGGAGAAATAAGTACTGAGTAGTTATTTTTGTTTTTACATGGTAATGCAGTTTTATTTACATGGTTTTATGTATGTTAAAAATCTTACCAGTTTCTCGATATAAAGAATACTCATGTAAGCATAAAAAAGGTCCATTCCATTTAATAAATAGGTGAATTAGACAGCGTGTGCAGGGTTTCACAGTTCCTCCGATTGTGTGGATGCACATTGAACGTGACCTCTTGACTGCTGTGTCCCAGGCTCTGCGTTTGACCCCCTTGGACAGTCATGGGGCCCGGCACCAGCCCTGGAGGCCAGGAGTGAAGACAGGTATGCAAGTTCTGTTCTGCTTTCCTGTGGTGGTTGCATGTCTTCAGTTTTTACTTCTCAAATACATAATCCTTACATATTTTGAAAGTTTGTGTCAGCAGAATAGTAATCAAAGCATTGTCCTAGCGTCTAGGAGGAGACTCACATCTAAGAAAGGCAGCCCCATGTATCTGTGCAGTTTTACTGGAGCACATTGAAGGCATGTCTCATTTTTATGGGTGCCAGTATTGATTCTCTTGAAGGCCAAATGTGGTTGTGTGTGTAATAGATATTCTTATTTTAAAAGCATACTTCAAAGAAAAAAAATTAAGAAAATTTATGTTTGTTACATTGATATTGAGAAATTTAATTTTTTATAGTATTAGTTTCATGCTACTGGAGAATAGCTAAAAGCTACGGCATAAATTCAGCTGTGTAGCATGTACTGATACCTGAGCACTGTGAATCTATACATTTTACAAATAACAGCAGCCAGTGCTCACAGTGTGCTCACTCTTGGCTTTTCTCAAGGACTTCCTGTCCTCATGATTCCAAGAGGGTCATGGGAGTCTGGAACCTTCATGTAGTCGTTAACACCTAGGCTCAGAAGATGCCCAGTCTCGGGTCCTCTTTGAGAAGCAAAGGCCTTTCTGGGAGACATCTGCCCCGGGAAGACGTGTCTTTGTTTCTTATTGGCCAGAGTCTCAGCACAGGTGTCTGATGGAACCAGATGATTGGCTGGGGAGGGAGACTCTTCTGTAGCCTGGCTTCCGAGCACAGGGTGGCGGGTGGGTGCAGGTACCTATGAGGGCGTCCCACAGGGTCTGCACACAGGGTTCATTCTCCTGGCGTCTGGTGGGGATGGGGCGGTTACTGCCACTGTCTTCATGGAGTTCTCTTACAGATTTTTAGCTTTAAATTTTTATATTGACATTTTAGGCTTAAAAGTAACACTCTGTAAGTACTGTTTAAAGATATTTGTTAGAGTGTTTCAGACAACTTGAAAATAGAATTCTGTACTTAAATTCTGAACTTTCTAACTTTTACAAAGCCACCATCTATTGTATTCATTTACTCAGAGTTTTGCAGATCTCTATAATAAAATTTGTTGCCTTAATCCCAGGTTTTACTGAAGAATATGATTTTATAGACCTAATTTGTTCCTGTATTCTTTTTAAAAGTCTGTTTGAAGAGAATTAGGAGAATCGATGTTTATTCTGACGTATTTGTAGTAGAAATTTGTTCAGGCAGTGATGTACATACAGAGTGTTGTGGTACTTTGTTGGATGAAAGTGGTAATGAAACAACCCTGATGCTGGTTTAAAATGTGATTGGTTTGGGGATACTTTGTGTGCTGCTGATGGAGTCAAGATTTTTTAAACTTCTTTACCTTGTTATAAGTCTCTGTGGGGAGTTGCCTGTTGTGGTCCAGTAATTAGGACTCCAGGCTTTTACTAACGTGGTCGGAGTTCCACCCTTGGTTATCCCACAAGCTGTGCTCCTTGGCCAAAAAAACCCAACTCTGGTATCAATTTGGTAGGGTATCAATTTGGTAGTAAATCATAATAATTTTTCTCTCTTTTGTGGGGGCTTCAGTTATTCCACCATTGATAAAGTTTTCATTTGCCATAGGCTCCACTTCCCTTCAGGTATGGTATTAACAATATGATAACATGGGCCCTAGAGTTACCTTATTTGTGTTCAAACCTTGGCTCTGTAACTTACCAGCTGTATGATCTCAGGCATAATACTTAGCTTTCTTTCTTTTTTTGGGCCTCTCCACACCACTTATTGGCAAAGTAATGTCTCTGCTTTTTAATATGCTGTCTAGGTTGGTCATAACTTTCCTTCCAAGGAGTAAGCATCTTTTAATTTCTTGGCTGCAATCACCATCTGCAGTGATTTTGGAGCCCCCCAAAATAAAGTCTGACACTGTTTCCACTGTTTCCCCATCTATTTCCCATGAAGTGATGGGACCAGATGCCATGATCTTAGTTTTCTGAATGTTGAGCTTTAAGCCAACTTTTTCACTCTCCTCTTTATCTCCTTTTTCACATCTCTTCTTCATCTCCTTTTTCGCATCTCCTCTTTCACTTTCATCAAGAGGCTTTTTAGTTCCTCTTGACTTTCTGCCCTAAGGGTGGTATCATCTGCATATCTGAGGTTATTGATATTTCTCCCAGCAATCTTGATTCCAGCTTGTGCTTCTTCAGCCCAGCATTTCTCATGATGTACTCTGCACATAAGTTAAATAAGCAGGGTGACAGTATACAGCCTTGACGTACTCCTTTTCCTATTTGGAACCAGCCTGTTGTTCCATGTCCAGTTCTAACTGTTGCTTCCTGACCTGCATACAGATTTCTCAAGAGGCAGGTCAGGTGGTCTGGTATTCTCATCTCCTTTAGAATTTTCCACAGTTTATTGTGATCCACACAGTCAAAGGCTTTGGCATAGTCAATAAAGCAGAAATAGATGTTTTTCTGGAACTCTCTTCCTTTTTTGATGATCCAGTGGATATTGGCAATTTGATCTCTGGTTCCTCTGCCTTTTCTAAAACCAGCTTGAACATCTGGAAGTTCATGGTTCACATATTGCTGAAGCCTGGCTTGGAGAATTTTGAGCATTACTTTACTAGCGTGTGAGATGAGTGCAATTGTGCAGTAGTTTGAGCATTCTTTAGCATTGCCTTTCTTTGGTATTGGAATGAAAACTGACCTTTTCCAGTCCTGTGGCCACTGCTGAGTTTTCCAAATTTGCTGGCATATTGAATGCAGCACTTTCACAGCATCCTCTTCCAGGATTTAAAATAGTTCAACTGGAATTCCATCACCTCTACTAGCTTTGTTCTTAGTGATGCTTTCTAAGGCCCACTTGACTTCACATTCCAGGATGTCTGGCTCTAGGTGAGTGATCACACCATTGTGATTATCTGGGTCATGAAGATCATTTTTGTATAGTTCTTCTGTGTCTTCTTGCCACCTCTTCTTAATATCTTCTGCTTCTGTTAGGTCCATACCATTTCTGTCCTTTATCGAGCCCATCTTTGCATGAAATGTTCCCATGGTATCTCTAATTTTCTTGAAGAGATCTCTAGTCTTTCCCATTCCGTTGTTTTCCTGTTTCTTTGCATTGATCACTGAGGAAGGCTTTCTTATCTCTCCTTGCTATTCTTTGGAATTCTGCATTCAGATGCTTATATCTTTCGTTTTCTCCTTTGCTTTCCACTTCTCTTCTTTTCACAGCTATTTGTAAGACCTCCCCAGACAGCCATTTTGCTTTTTTGCATTTTTTTTCCATGGGGATGGTCTTGATCCCTGTCTCCTGTACAATGTCAGGAACCTCAGTCCATAGTTCATCAGGCACTCTATCTATCAGATTTAGTCCCTTAAATCTATTTCTCACTTCTACTGTATAATCATAAGGGATTTGATTTAGGTCATACCTGAATGGTCTAGTGGTTTTCCCTACTTTCTTCAATTTAAGTCTGAATTTGGCAATAAGGAGTTCATGATCTGAGCCACAGTCAGCTCCTGGTCTTGTTTTTGCTGACTTAAAGGATATCCAACCAGTCCATTCTAAAGGAGATCAGTCCTGGGTGTTCTTTGGAAGGAATGATGCTAAAGCTGAAACTCCAGTACTTTGGCCACCTCACATGAAGAGTTGACTCATTGGAAAAGACTCTGATGCTGGGAGGGATTGGGGGCAGGAGGAAAAGGGGACAACAGAGGATGAGATGGCTGGATGGCATCACTGACTCAATGGACGTGAGTTTGGGTGAACTCTGGGAGTTGGTGATGGACAGGGAGGCCTGGCGTGCTGCAATTCATGGGGTTGCAAAGAGTCGGACACGACTGAGCGACTGAACTGAACTGAACTGAACACCACTTGTGGGATCTCAGTTCCCCAACCATAGATTGAACCTGAGCCTCCTGCAGTGGAAGTGTGCAGAGTCCTAACCACTGGACTGCCAGTACTTAACTTTGTAAACCTCAGTTTCCCTGTCAGTTAAATGAAATTATGATAGTAACTGTATCAAATGTTTTTATGAAGATTAAGTGACATAATTAGGGTAAAGCATTTAGCTCAAAATTAAATTACACTTATGCTGAAAAAGTGTTAGCTATATTTACTATTATTATGAATATATATTGTGGTTATTAAAAACAGTGGTACATTTATTGTTCATTGCCATTTATGTATTTGTCTTATCTGTGACCTACTTTTAAAGTTAATGAGCACATGATGGACTATGTTAAAAGTAAGTTAAATTTAATATATATTATTAGTGATTGAATGATTCAGAATATACTTGGTTTTTTCTTTAACAGTCCAGAAGAAAAGATCAGACAATTAGAGAAGAAAGTAAATGAGTTGGTAGAGGAAAGCTGTATTGCTAACAGTTGTGGAGACTTAAAATTGGTAAGTCCATAAACTGATTAAGATTCAAGATGATGAAGTGTGTGAGTATGTGTCTACTTTTGTGTATGCACCCATACATGCACACAGCTAGATAAATATTTTCATTTTGCTGTGGACTGGCCTTGGAGTTTTCACTGAAATAATTATTTTGAGAGCCTACAGTTTTAACTCTGCTTCATAAACTCTGATGTCAAAACAGTTGGCTTATTTTGTAATTTTTCTCATTGGTCATTTAACGAGGAGAGAAAATTCTGATGTATCAGTTGACTAAATTTTTCAGCCTGGTCGATTACTGGATTGATGCACAGCCTGCTGAAGGCAGAGCTACTGTGATCCATAAAAAAAAGTACTAAGGGCTTTTTTTCTTATTTAAGCCTCACTGCCCTAAAATATTTTGTCCTAAGTAAAACTACAAACTCGTGGTTTGCTTTTTGGGAATCCAACTCTGTGGCTTTTTTTTTTAATTAATTTTTTTTCTCTTAGATGCTTTGTTCACATTACTTTGATCATCACACCACATAAATACAGTTTCTGTGACTTAATTATCAGATTAAGGCATTAATGGGACTGGTCAGTCTCTCCGTGGAAATCAGTTAAAGGTTCTTAATGTTCTGAGTAAGATCTTAGTGAAACTGAGGATCTGTTGTCCTATTAGGTAGCAGTTATCCGTGGCTTATCTATACTTTGAGCATCCCAGAAACCAAACAAACTCACCTAATTCCTTTCTCATGCGATTGAATTAAAACACCAAAGATTCAGGAGCTGAAAGGAAAAAAGAAGTAGAGAGGCATGCAGTGAAAGTTTTAGTCGCTCAGTCATGTCGGATTCTTTGTGACCCCATGGACTATAGCCGGCCAGGCTTCTCTATCCATGGAATTCTCCAGGCAAGAATACTGAAGTGGGTTGCCATTTCCTCCTCCAGGGGATCTTCCCAACCCAGGGATTGAACTCAGGTCTCCTGCATTGTAGGCAGATTCTTTATTGGCTGGGCCACCAGGGAAGCCCTGACGGTGGTAGGTCAGACATGTAGGTAGGCATGGTTAGACCTAAAGGTGGTAGGAGGAGAGGTGATGAGAAACTCAGTGTGGGCAGGTATGGTCCAGGTATTAGCCCCCACCCTGTGCTTCCCCTTCTTTCCCAGAGAAGACACATGGACTTTCCATGAGGAATGAGAGCTCACGGTTAGACAGAGAGGAAGGGAGTTATAGTAGGAGCGCTCAGAGCACCCAGGAAGTAGGGGTAATGCAGCTACAGGCGCCTCTGATGCACCAAGAGCTATGTGAGTTTGTGAAGGAGTTGACACCATATACACTTGGTTTCAGGCCTTGGAAAAGGCAAAAGATGCAGGCAGAAAGGAGAGAGTCCTGGTGAGGCAACGAGAACAAGTTACAAGGCCAGAGAACATCAACTTGGATTTAACTTACTCAGTAAGTACAAAATGCCTGTTGAATACGGATATTTTGGGGAGAATTATAGATTCTAGAAGTCTTTTTTCTTTCTTGTTTTCTCTTTACTGGACTTAAGGTGCCTAGAATTAGGTTAATAATGCTCTTCAGTTAATGGGACCACTCTCATCTTTGGTCTGTACAGTGATCTTCTTTAATTTAGTCATTTTTAATAATGCAGTAAATACTAGTAAACCTTCCAGCTAAGGACTCTTGAAGATTACTAATATTTGGGCTCTATTCAGTGTGCTTACCGTGACAAGATTCCTTTTGTTTTGTTTTGTTTTGAGGTATAATTGTGATTCAATGCTCTGTTAATTTCAGGTATTCAACTTGATATTTGTATATATTATGAAATGATCACCACAATAAGTCTAGTGAACATCCGTCAACAACATAGTTAGATAATAAGATTTGAACGTGGACATTTTTGTCTGTGATCTTAGAGAGCTTCAAACTAGATTAATAAGACAGTGTCCTGTGAGGATAGTAGGGGAAAAAAAAATCAGCTAATTTCTAGCAAAATTTATTCAATTCTGAAAAGACACTTCTTTCATATATATAGTGATGTTTAAAAGGATGCATTTTCAGTAGGAGAAGTCTTCATATGCTAAACAAGTGGAAAAAAAGGGACATTGAAACTTAGAGGAAGAAGAATTTAGACGTTTACTATTTATAGTTAATATTTTTAGATTCCATGGAATCTTTAGATTTGGGAATGATTTACAATGATCATCTTTTTCCTCTAGGAACATACTTTACTATAGCTCAATTATTTAAATTATAAATTTGCATATAGAGCAGCAGTACTCTACAAATTAAGGTTTAAGATATTTCCACATAATGTTTATGTTTTCAAAGAGAATTTGGTCCACTATCTTCCTTACTCTTTTTATTACCAGCAATACTAACAATACACATATACGCTTTGTGGGTCTTCCTGAGATTAAAGGATAGCAAATCCATTGACTAGAAAGAATACATGGAAAATTAGGTGGAATTTAGAGGATAGCTCCACCTGTCCTAATGTTCTGGTTCATGCTGGAATGCAAGATACTCTCTGTGGACTTCATTTCTTAATGGTTTGGGAGTCTTGATAGAGGCAACTAACATTGTTATAGTATTTTAATCTCTAGAAAGATAGGCAAAAGGGACCTAAGATGATCATTATATGTTTCTTTGCAATATTTTTTCCTTAGGTTCTTTTCAACTTGGCCAGTCAGTATTCAGCTAATGAGATGTATGCTGAAGCACTAAATACGTATCAAGTTATAGTGAAAAATAAGATGTTTAGCAATGCAGGTAGGTGTGTGTAGTTAGTTTTTCTGATAAGTATAGTTCTTTTGTAGTGTTAATTTACAGTTTCTTCAGTTATTCTTATGAAATGATGTGTACTCTAAGCAAGTTAAATTTATAGTGTCCTGCTTAAAGGATATAAAAATTCACACAAATACAAATGAAAAAAAATAGTTGGTATGAGACATATTGCCTAATAGTAAATGAAAACTATGTTCTGTATCACAAGTAGAATTAGCCATAGCAACCCCATGGAACATGCTTTCCCTTGTAGACTTTATCCACAAGAGATTGTTGTTTATATTTAGCATTTATACTGTATACTTTTTGGTCTCATAGAAAAAGTAAAAGAAATCGGATATTATATATTCATTAATTTTTTTTTTAAATTAGGACGGTTGAAAGTGAATATGGGAAATATTTATTTAAAGCAAAGAAATTATTCCAAAGCCATTAAATTCTACCGAATGGCCTTAGATCAAATTCCAAGTGTCCATAAAGAAATGAGGTAAGTTTGTAAAATTTGTCATTCTTCAGAAACAAAGTCACTCTTCTGACATGTTGCCAGTGGACTGAGTGCTTTGTGGTATGTGTACATGAGAGGTGTTAGATTTTTCTTATAGCTGTAGTATTTTGGTCTGACCCTTGCATGCATTTGTATGATGGAAGCTAAAGGTTAAAGGCATGATATGTGATCAGTTGGAATAAAACTAAGCTAATGGGCCTATATAGGAAATAACCCTCCAGGCCATTAGCACTGTAATACACCAAATCAGACAGCAGTTGTTTAGAACATAGCCGACTCCAGAGTGCGAGACTGGATACTTAATTCCTTACATTCTTACTGGAGCTCAAGGAGGAAATAGTGAAGGAAGGGTTACTGTTGACTCTTAGAAGAGGTGGGCAGGGGAGGTGCTGGGGTATTTCCTATTATAATATTTTAAGAGCAGAAACAGTAAGTTATCTTAGTCTGGTAATAACTAAGGGAACATAGGTTTCTAGGATATTTACTGTTCATAATTTCTCCTGGGCACAGTGCAATTCCCTTGAGAAAGTTAATTTATTTGTAAATGCCACTTTTCGCAAACATTTGCTTTCGAATTATGCAAGATATCTCACTATCATCAGCAGTTATCTAACTTATAGAACATAGTGCCCTTGAGGTACTTTTAACCCAGCTGAGACCAAGAATTTAAACATTTTAGAAAAAGATAGTATTATATAGTATATGGTACGTACTTAACAATGCACAGTCAAGAGGTAGAATGGTAATTCAGTTCAGTTCAGTTCACTTCAGTCGCTCAGTCGTGTATGACTCTTTACGACACCATGAACCACAGCACACCAGGCCTCCCTGTCCATCACCAGCTCCCGGAGTCCACCCAAACCCATGTCCATTGAGTCAGTGATGCCATCCAACCATCTCATCCTCTGTTGTCCCCTTCTCCTGCCCTCATCTTTCCCAGCATCAGGGTCTTTTCCAGTGAGTCAGCTCTTCGCATCAGGTGGCCAGAGTATTGGAGTTTCAGCTTCAACATCAGTCCTTCCAATGAACACCCATGACTGATCTCCTTTAGGATGGACTGGTTGGATCTCCTTGCAGTCAAGGGACTCTCAAGAGTCTTCTCCAACACCACAGTTCAAAAGCATCAATTCTTCTGTGCTCAGCTTTCTTTATAGTCCAACTCTCACATCCATACATGACCACTGGAAAAACCATAGCCTTGACTAGATGGACCTTTGTTGACAAAGTAATGTTTCTGCTTTTTAATACGCTGTCTAGGTTGGTCATAACTTTCCTGCCAAGGAGTAAGCATCTTTTAATTTCTTGGCTGAAGTCACCATCTGCAGTGATTTTGGAGCCCAGAAAAATAAAGTCAGCCACTATTTCCACTGTTTCCCGATCTATTTGCCATGAAGTGATGGGACTGGATGCCATGATCTTAGTTTTCCAAATGTTGAGCTTTAAGCCAACTTTTTCACTCTCCTCTTTTGCTTTCATCAAGAGGCTCTTTAGTTCTTCTTCACTTTCTGCCATAAGGGTGGTGTCATCTGCATATCTGAGGTTATTGATATTTCTTAAGTTGCAGGAATAATTACTGAGAACAGGAATTCTCAGGAAAGGTCAGGAAAGGCTTAGTGAAGGAGGTACACTTGAGTTGGTTACTGAAGTGAAAACAGAGATTGCATTCCAGACAAAAGGACACTGAGAAAAGGCTGGGAAACACCATGGTCTGATGGTCAGAGAATTATGAATAAAGGGCTTTAGCTGAAATGGGATTATGTTAAGGAGTGGTTGGAAATAAGGTAGAATAGCTGTCATCAAATATAGACAATGATCAGTGCTGAGGAAGATGCAGAGAAATGAGAGTCCTTATGCACTGGGAATATAAAATAGCACAGACACTTTGGAAAATAATAAGATTGTTTTTTTAAAAAATTAAATGCAAATTTACTATACGACCAATTCCACTGTTAGGTATATAACCAAGAGAAACGAAAACATATATCATCACAAAGGATTGTACATGAGTGTTTGTAGCAGTATTATAATATCCAAAAAGTAGAAGCAGTCCAAGTATCTATCACGTAGTCAATGGATGGAAGGTGGTATAGCTGCAGGGTAGAATACTATTCAGCAATGAAAAAGGAATGACATCCTCTTACATGCTGTGATATGGAGGAACCTCAAAAATTATGCTAATTGAATGAAGGTACAGGGTATCACATGTTGTATGCTGCTGCTGCTGCTAAGTCGCTTCAGTCGTGTCCAACTCTGTGCGACCCCATAGACGGCAGCCCACCAGGCTCCACTGTCCCATGTTGAATAACTCCTTTCATATGCAATGTCTAGAAAGGCAAGTCCAGTCCAGAGAGACAGAAAGGAAATTAGCGTTTGCCTGAGGCTGGAGGCTAGACTGAGGAGTGATTGCAGGTAGGCACAGGTGTTCTTTCTAGGGAAATGGAAATGACTTAGAGTGTGATTGTGGTTTCACATCTATGTTAGTACAGCAATAGTTACTGAATCACATACTTAAAGCAAGTGAATTTTGTAATGTGTAAAATAAACCTCAGTAAATCTTTAACAAAACAAGAAGTAACATGGCAAAGAAAAGGAGGAAATTATTTGTGGAATAACTTGATTGCCAGCTGGGGAGTTCAAACTTTTAAAGGGAGTCCATTTTTTTTTTCAGGATTAAAATTATGCAGAACATTGGAGTCACATTTATTAAAACTGGGCAGTATTCGGACGCCATCTCTTCTTTTGAGCACATCATGGGTATGGCTCCAAATCTGAAGGCAGGCTTCAATCTGATTCTTAGTTACTTTGCCATTGGAGATCGAGAAAAAATGAAGAAGTCATTCCAAAAACTGATTGCTGTTCCACTAGAAATTGATGAAGATGATAAATACATTTCGCCAAGCGTGAGTATGAAGAAGACTCTTACATAGCCAGCTCCTAATTAGCTGTGCTTCTCTGTCTCCAGAAGTGATGAAGTTGGGATGGATGACTCTTCAGGTTTCTGCCAGTCCTGTATTAATGTGTTTTTTCATTTTCATGTTATTTAGATTAGGTTGACAACGGAACTATTGAAATAGGGCTGGAGATTATGGTTTAAACAGACTGCACAATTTTACTCAAAAAACAAAAGGGAGAATCTTATGAAAAATTATCATTCCTTAATGTTATCTTATGTGAAGTCAAATCATGTGAAATTGTCCGTGTTGATAGATCGTGATGGTATAGTAATGTTGATTTCATAAAAGGAACCTGGTAGATTTTCTTGATGGATTACAAGGGAATGGTAGTGTGGTGGTTGGCCCCACTTCTCAGTATTTATTCTCCTTGTCCTTTGTATTTAAAATAGCACTAATTACAATAGCCTGCTGTATAGGGTTGTGAGGATCGAATGAGGGAGTGCATGTTAAATGCTTAATCCTGGAACATAGTAAGTGCTGGGTAGATGTTAATTATCATATATAACTTTCATATTGAGAAAAAATAATGTATATTGTGAAAGAAATCATCCGTGTCTTCAATAGGAAGTAGAGGTCAATGTAGGGTCATACTAAGTCACTGATGTCATTAAAGCAATTACATATGACTTAGGATTTCACCCGTTTGTACTGACAACCATGGCTTCCATATTCTTGGTCCTATGCTTTCCAGCCTGACCTTGTGTCAGCTGCTAGAATCTGCATTAGTTCAGTGAAGAGTATGACAGGTCATCCGAAGAAAGAGAAAGTTCTGCTTTACATGAGGAAAACAGTTCAGAAAGACTCACTCACTCTCCACTGTGCACAGTGGCCTAGTGCTGAGGCTGATTAGCCACCCAGTTCTCAGTGTTTACTTCTGATTCCCTCACTTTTCCCCCAGGATGACCCACATACTAATTTAGTGATTGAAGCTATAAAAAATGATCATCTGAGACAAATGGAACGTGAAAGGTAATATTTTGGGCACTTAACGATTAAATGTGGTCTTAACTTCTCTAAGAGACTTGAATGTGCATTCTGATTATTGCTTTCAAAACTCGTTGTGTTCAGTATATTTCTAGAATAGTGCTGTGTCACCGTTTCTGTCTTTACTGAATTCTGTTTTCTCCTTCAAAATAATCTCAGTCCTCATGTTAATCCCAGTTATTTTTACTCAGTTTCTCTGTAGTTTGCTTTCCCTCTGCATCTGGTGCAATATTAGGACTTTGTTCATATTATCTTTGTTTGAACATATCTCTCTGTATTTTTATCCTGCCCAATTAAATTGTAGCTCCCAAAGACAAAGTTCTTTCTCTTTATATCTTTTCTTTCTTTCTCCAGGATGGTACCTAGTCTCTGTCAAGTATGGCTTGAACATTCTAGTATTGAGTATGCATCAGGCATCTTAGGAATTATATCGTATGAGAGAGGGCTCAGTTTTTTTAAATCGTGGTAAAATATACATAATGTAAAATTTATCTCAACCACGGTAGATAATACTTCTTTTCAAAGATAGTGTTAAGTATTGGAACATTCACATTGATTTGTGACTGGTGTTCAGAAGTCTTCGTCTTCCACACTGCAGCTCAGTACCCACTGCACAACTCCCCACCGCCAACTCCTGCCTACCCAGCAGTCTCTGGCAGCCACCACTCTGCTGTCTGTTATATGAAATCCACTGCTCTGGGGACCTCATCTGAGTGGAATCACAGTATTTGTTCATTTGTGACTGGCTTTTCATCTGTGTTTAGCATGTGACAGGATTTCCTTCATTTTTAAGGCTGAATAATATTCCATTGTATGTATACATGCATGCTAAGTCACTTTAGTAGTGTCCGACTCTATGTGACCCTCTTGACTGTAGCCCTCCAAGTTCCTCTGTCCGTGGGGATTCTCCAGGCAAGAATACTGGAGTGGGTTGCCATGGTCTTCTCCAGGGGATCTTCCTGACCCAGGGATCTAACCCATGTCCCTTAGGTGCCCTGCGTTGGCAGGCAGGTTTTTTTTTTTACCACTAGAGCCACCTGGGAAGCTCTGTGTATGGAGAGCCCTCAATCCTTAGGAGTTAGTTTAACAGTAAAAATTAAGCTTATCCTTTTGGGAAGATGGAGTAGATGTACTTTTCCATGTTTGTCCCACTAAGTACAAATAAAAACCCTGGGAATTGTATATAAAACAAAATGAGAAGAAATGTGGAGACAAGAGGGCAAATGAGCAAGGGCCCTAGTGACTTGAGGAGCAGCCTGGCAGTGATCCCCTCATGCTTCCAAGACTGGGAGCTGAAGAAATAGGGAGTCAGAAAGCCAGGGGCTGCATTTTTTAAAAAGCCTGCTTTCTTTAGCCAAAGGACAAGGTAAGGGTCAGAGCAGGCTGTGGGGAATGTGGGCGTCTCCCTTTATCTGCAAGTGATGAGGTGATATCTCTTTTCCGCCTGCTGGAGTGATGTCAAGAAAGACAGCTAAAACAGAAGATTTCAATAAAATTCAGTCTTTTTATTTTCTACCTATCAGTTTTTTTCCAAATAAAATACAAAAGCATTTGCCTCTTTAAAATACATCACTTCCCAAATCCTTAAAATCAAGGTGAAAGTAGTATTGAAGATCCTGAATGAACATTATTTTATTTTTAACTTTTTATTGAAACAGTTGATTTACTCTCTATGTATTAATATATATACACTCCCCATTCCCCTTTGTTTTCTATGCCTGTGAGTCTGTTTTGTAAATAAGTTTGTTTGTATCATTTTTTTAGATTCCACATATAAACAGCATATTTGACTTAGTATGATCATCTCTAGCTCCATTAGTGTTGCTGCACATGACGTTATTTCATTCTTTTTTATGGCTGAGTAATATTCCATCATCATATATATACCAAAAATGTCAAAATTTCTTTCTTTCTTTTTTTTTTTTTTGGCTGTGCTGCAGCTTGCAGGAGATCTCAGTTCCCTGACCCAGGAATTGAACCCAGACCATGGCAGTGAAAACCCAGAACCCTAACCACTAGGTTGCTAGGGAACTCCTCAAAATGTCCAAGTTTTGATCAGTAATCACTCACCAAACCAAGAACCAGGAAGATCTCAGTGAAAAAAAGATAATCCATAGATGCCAACACTGAAATAACAGAGATGTTAGAATATTTGATAAATTTTAAAGCAACCATGATAAAAATGCTTCAATGAGCAGTTATGAACATGCTTAAAATTAGAGCATACATCTGCACAGTCACTTAACAAATGTTCATAGCAGCCATCCAAGAAGGGAAGCAACCCAAATGTCCACAACATGAATAGATAAAAAATATCTGGTCCATCCATACAAGGAAATATTATTTAGCCATAAAATGAGTGAAATACTGACATATGCTACAGTAAACATGAATCTGACTCCATTTGTATGAAAGGTGAAGATTAGGCAGCTCTGTAGAGACATGTAGCAGTTCAGTTCTGGTATTTACCATAGCTTCTTCAGTGGTGGTTTTCACTCTTTCACTTCCCCAGATGGTACAGGTCCCAGAGCTTCAGCTGCAGAGTCCTGTGTCTGTCCCCTCCCTCCCCCTTCCACTTCATGCTTTTCTTCTTTCATCAGAGGCATCACAGACGAAGAACTGCTGATCCCACAGGTCATCATGGCCTTCTAATCCCGTTTCCCAGTCATGGTTTTCAACCTGATTTGTAAATAGATTGCTAACATAGCTGCCCATAGACAGTGTTTATGCTCGTTGTTATCGTTGTTGTTCAGTCGCTAGGTCGTGTCCGACTCTTTGTGACCCCATAAACTGCAGCACCAGGCTTCCCTGTCCTTCACCATCTCCCGGAGCTTGCTCAAACTTGCGTCCATTAAGTCAGTGATGCTATGCAACCATCTCATTCTCTGTCGCCCGCTTTTCCTCCTCTCAGTCTTTCCTAGCATCAGGGTCTTTTCCAGTCAGTCAGCTGTTTGCATCAGCTAGCCAAAGTATTAGAGCTTTAGCATCAGTCCTTCCATGAATATTCAGGGTTGATTTCCTTTAGGATTGACTGGTTTGATCTTCTTGCAGTCCAAGGGACTCTCAAGAGTCTTCTCCAACACCACAGTTCAAAAGCATCAGTTCTTGATGCACAGCCTTCTTTATGGTCCTACTCTCACATCCGTACACAATTACTGTAAAAACCATAGCTTTGACTAGATGGACTTTTGTCGGCAAAGTGATATCTCTGCTTTTTAATACACTGTCTATGCTTGTTATAGCTTTTCTTCCAAGGAGCAGTTCATTTCAGCTCAGTTGTGCCTGACTCTTTGCAACCCCATGGACTGCAGCACGCCAGGCCTCCCTGTCCATCACCAACTCCCGGAGCTTACTCAAACTCATGTCCATTGAGTCGGTGATGCCATCCAACCATCTCATCCTCTGTCAGCCGTTTCTCCTCCCACCTTCAATCTTTTTCAGCATCAGAGTCTTTTCCAATGAGTTAGTTCTTCCCATCAGTTGGCCAAAAGTATTGGAGTTTCAGCTTCAGCATCAGTCCTTCCAATGAATATTCAGAACTGATTTCCTTTAGGATGGACTGGTTGGATCTCCTTGCTCTCCAAGGGACTCTCAAGAGTCTTCTCCAACACCACAGCTCAAAAGCATCAACTCTTTGATGCTCAGCTTTCTTTATGGTCCAACTCTCACATCCATACATGACTACTGGAGAAACCATAGCCTTGACTAGATGGACCTTTGTTGATAAAGTAATGTCTCTGCTTTTTAATATGCTGTCTAGGTTAGTCATAGCTTTTTTTCCAAGGAACAAGTGTCTTTTAATTTCATGGCTGCAATCACCATCTGCAGTGATTTTGGAGACCAAAAAAATCAAGTCTGTCACTGTTTCCATCTATTTGCTATGAAATGATGGCACCAGATGCCATGATCTTAGTTTTCTGAATGTTGAGTTTTAAGCCAGCTTTTTCACTCTCCTCTTTGGCTTTCATCAGGAGGCTTTTTAGTTCTTCTTCACTTTCTGCCATAAGGGTGGTGTTATCTGCATATCTGAGATTGTTGATATTTCTCTTGGCAATCTTGATTCCAGCTTGTGCTTCATCTAGCTCAGCATTTCTCATGATGTACTCTGCATATAAGTTAAATAAGCATGGTGACAATATATAGCCCTGATGTACTCCTTTCCTGATTTGGAACCAGTCTGCTGTTCCATGTCCAGTTCTGTTGCTTCTTGACCTGCATACAGGATTCTCTGGAGGCAGGTAAGGAGGTCTGGTATTCCCATGTCTAAGAATTTTCCATGGTTTGTTGTGATCCATACAGTCAATGGCTTTAGCATAATCATTGAAGCAGAAGTAGATGTTTTTTTGGAATTCTCTTGCTTTTTCTGTGATCCACCAGATGTTGGTGATTTGATCTTGGGTTCACCTGCCTTTTCTAAACCCAGCTTGTACATCTGGAAGTTCTCAGTTCATGTACTGCTAAAGCCTAGTTTGAAGGATTTTGACCATAGTCTTACTGTCATGTGAGATGAGTGCAATTGTGCAGTAATTAGAACATTCTTTGGCATTGCCTGTCTTTGGATTTGGAATGAAAACTGACCTTTTCCAGTCCAGTGGCCACTGCTGAGTTTTCCAAATGTGCTGGCATATTGAGTGAACACTTTAACAGCATCATCTTTTAGAATTTAAAATTGCTCATCTGGAATTCTGTCATCTCTGCTACCTTTTTTCACAGTAATGCTTCCTAAGGCCCACTTGATTTCACACTCCAGGATGTTTGGCTCTAGGCAAGTGACCACACCATTGTGGTTATCCTGGTCATTAATACCTTTTTTGTGTAGTTCTTCTGTGTATTCTTGTCACCTCTTCTTAATCTCTTCTGCTTCTGTTAGGTCCTTGCCATTTCTGTCCTTTATTGGGCCCATTTTTGCATGAAATAGTCTGCTAGTATCTCCAGTTTTCTTGAAGAGATCTTTGGTCCTTCCCATTCTATTGTTTTCATCTATTTCTTTGATTCTTCACTTAAGAAGGCTTTCTTATTTCTCCTTGATAGTCTTTGGAGTGCTGCATTCACATGGGTATATCTTTTCCTTTCTTCTTTGCCTTTCCTTTCTCTTCTTTTGTCAGCTGTTTGTAAGGCCCCCCCAGACAACCACTTTGCCTTTTTGCATTTCTTTTTCTTGGGGATAGTTTTGGTTACCCCGTACTGTACAGTGTTATGAACCTCCATCCATAGTTCTTCAGGCAGTCTTCCTACCAAATTGAATCCCTTGAATCTGTTTGTCATCTCCACTGTATAATCATAAATGATTTGATTTAGGTCATAAACTAGAGGTTTTCCCTACTTTCTTCAATTTAAGTCTGAATTTTGCAGTAAGGAGCTGATGATCTGAGCCACAGTCAGCTCCTGGTCTTTTTTTGCTGACTGTATATAGCTTCTCCAACTTTGGCTGCAAATAATTTGACCATCTGGTGATGTCCATGTCTAGACTCGTCTCTTGTGTTGTTGGAAGAGCATGTTTGCTATGACCAGTGCCTTCTCTTGGCAAAACTCTGTTAGCCTTTGCCCTGCTTCCTTTTGTACTCCAAGGCCAACCTTGCCTGTTGCTCTAGGTGTCTCTTGACTTCCTACTTTTGCATTCCAGTCCCCTATGATGAAAAGGACATCTTTTTTTGGTGTTCATTCTAGAAGGTCTTGTAGGTCTTCATAGAACCATTCAACTTCGGCTTCTTCAGCATTACTGGTTGGGGCATAGACTTGGATTACTGTGATATTGAATGGTTTGCCTTGGAAATGAGCCGAGATGATTCTGTTGTTTTTGAGATTGCCCCCAAGTACTGCATTTTGGACTCTTATGTTGACTATGAGGGCTACGCCATTTCTTCTAAAGAATTCTTGCCCACAATAGTAGATATAATGGTCACTGATTAAATTCACCCATTCTCATCCACTTTAGTTCACTGATTCCTAAGATCTCAGTGTTCACTCTCCCCTCTCCTGCTTGACCATATCCAATTTACCTTGATTCATTGGTGTAACATTCCAGCTTCCTATGCAGTATTGTTCTTTACAGCATCAGACTTTACTTTCACTACCAGACACATCCACAGCTGATCAACATTTCCGCTTTTGCCCAGCTGCTTTATTCTTTCTAGAGCTGTTTCTCTGCTCTTCTCCAGTAGCATAAATTTATATTTTAAGGAGTAAATTGAAACTTTTTATACCGTATTTCTAAATAAAACTGTTTTGTGTTTTTGATGTAGAAAAGCCATGGCAGAAAAGTATATCATGACAGCTGCAAAACTCATTGCTCCTGTAATTGAAACATCCTTTGCTGTAGGTTATGACTGGTAAGAAAGAAATTCACTGTGATTGGATGGACATGGTGTTTTCTTTTATTGATTTAAAATTTTGTTATTAGAAAAATGAATAAATAATTGCAAATAGTGATTTCTGCTTATCAAGCAAATCATATTATATGGTAAATTAGCAAAGGACACTCTAAAAGTTATAATATTTTTTAAAATTACGTATCTATTTGTTTGGCTGCACCAGGTCTTAGTTGGGTACAGGGGGTCTTGAGCTGCGGCATATGAACTCTTAGTTGTAGCATGTAGGGTCTCGTTCCCTGACCGGGTGTCTAACCCATGCCCCCTGCATTGGGAGTGCATAGTCTTAACCACTGTACCACCTGGGAAGTCCCCTAAAATAACCTTTTTTATGCTTTTTTTTATAGGTGTGTTGAAGTTGTGAAAGCCTCTCAGTATGTAGAGCTGGCAAATGATCTGGAAATAAACAAAGCAATTACATACCTGAGACAAAAGGACTTTAATCAAGTAAGTTTTAAAAAAGTGTTTAGATGCACAGGGACTGCCCCACTCACCTCCCAGGCCCTGCTCGCTCTGATAGCCTAGTGTTTGGGTAAGTCTGAATACAGTCAGCCACGGGGAGGGGACCCTGGGTGGAGTGGGTGAGATGGAGTTCTGCATCCCCTGGTTGTCACCGTCCCTGCTGGGTCTGCTCGGCTTGTGTACTTGCTCTTATTTCATGAATAAAACCAGCAAAAAAAAGTGTTTAGATGGAATTTCATGGTCAAAGCGATATTATTATGAAACTCTTTTCTAGAATACTATTACCTGTGATTATTATGAAGTAGAGTAGTATTTTTATTTCTAAACATAATTTCCTTTAACAATGCTGTGTTTTTAATTTTGACCTGTTACTCCTGTTTCCTTCTTTTTTTGGCCATGCTAGGCAGCTTGCAGGGATTTTAGTTCCTGATCAGGAATGGAGCCATGCCTCCAACAGTGGAAGCACAGAGTCCTAATCAGTGGACCGCTAGGGAGGTCCCCGTGGTCATCTTTATCGCAGAGAAAGAACTCCACTAGAGCTGCACATGGACAGGGTGAAGGCCAGTGTTGGTAGATGGACACATTCAGGAAAGCTGAAGCCTGTAGCTTCAGACAGCATCAGCCAGGAAAAGAAACCAAAACAGAGATTTACCTGTTTTCCTAATGAGGGCAGGAGGAGAAAGGGGAAACAGAGAATGAGATGGTTGGATGACATCTCCAACTGAATGGACATGAGTTTGAGCAAACTGCAGGAGATAGTGAAAGACAGGAAAGCCTGGTGTGCTGCAGTTCATGGGGCCACAAAGAGTCAGACATGACTTAGCAACTGAATAGCCACAACAATTCTTCTTGGAGGGGATAAAAAACCCCAAACTAACACTGTTTATTTTCATTATTTATTTTTCTGTTTACAACTAAATTTTATTAAGTTAACTTTTATCAGTTTCATTTATAAATACATTTATATTATTTTACTTTTAAAAACAAATGTTGGAGACATTCATAAAACATGTAAAGAACATTTTGAAAACTGCCTACTTCAGAGCCAAAAATACCTGAGAATGTTCCCTTTATTAGAATTTAATTATGTAGTCTTTTCAGAATATTATAGTTTAGAATCTTAAAATATGAAATATGTTTTTATTCTGTCCATGTTTTTAAGTGGATATTGGAGGTTCTAAATACTTGTGTTATTTCTTCTAAGTCTGACATCCCATGTGTCCTGCTTGGTCGGGACATCTCAGACTTGCAGAGGGTTAAGAACATGCTTTAAAGTCTTCTTGCTGCAGAGTGTAGTCACATTTGGATCTGCAGCAGGTCACTTTGTAATGCTCCAGAATCGCTCCTATCCCACTTTTGAGGCTGATAAGCTGTGTCTCCTTTCCTGAGGCTGCAATCATGTCTGTCCCTCTCTTCACCTCCATCCACAGGGCCCTCATGTTTTAAGAATGTTTCTCAGCCTTTTCTTTCACTGTGCTTATTTAGGCTCAGTGTTTGTTGAATCTTGGCTTCAAATTCTGTTGCCTCAGTAGCTCTCCAGTGCCCTCAAAAGTATTTTTAGTGAGTTATCTGACTTTTCTAATTGTTCTCTGAGAGAAGATGGTCTTCTTTAGGTAAACACTGACTACATCACAGGCTCACAGAACCACTGTTATTGCTCCCTCAGCCAAATCTAATCGTCTGTGGACCCACCAGTTGTGTTCGTAACTTCACTATTTCTTGTTGTTGTTCAGTTGTGTCCAACTCTTTGCTACCCGATGGACTGCAGCATGCCAGGCTTCCCTGTCCTTCACTATCTCTTGGAGCTTGCTGAAACTCAGGTCCACTGAGTCAGTGATGCCATCCAACCATCTCATCCTTTGTCTCCCCCTTCTCCTCCTGCCTTCAATCTTTCCCAGCATCAGTGTCTTTTCCAATGAGTCAGCTCTTCGCATCAGGTGGCCAGAGTATTGGAGCTTCAGCATCAGTCCTTCCAGTGAATATTCAGGGTTGATTTCCTTTAGGATTGACTGGTTTGATCTCCTTGCAGTCCAAGGGACTCTCAAGAGTCTTCTCCAACACCAGAGTTTGAAAGCATCAGTTCTTTGGTGCTCAGCCTCTTTATGGTCCAACTCTCATATCCATACATAACTACAGGAAAGACTATAGCTTTGACTATATGGACTTTTGTTGGCAAACTAGTGTCCCTGCATTTTAATACACTGTCTAGATATGTCATAGCTTTTCTTCCAAGGAGCTTTTAATTTCATGGCTGCAGTCACTGTCTGCAGTGATTTTGGAGCCCAAGAAAATAAAGTCTGTCACTGATTCCATTGTTTCTCCATCTGTTTGCCTTGAAGTGATGGGACCTTTGTGAAATTTTAACTGTTTCTAGTTTGTCCTTTCTCACAAGTCCTGATAATCACTGATTTCCTGACCTGTCACCTGTTCTCCTTAACACACTAGCCACCCCTGGCCTTTCCAGGTCCTCTGTCCAGGTACACTAATCTTGTCCCCTACTTCAGTCTAAGTGCTGTCATGTTTCAGGGTAACAACTTGCAGATTTTTCATTTCTAGGCTGTGGAGACCTTAAAAATGTTTGAAAAAAAGGACAGTAGAGTGAAGAGTGCAGCTGCGACCAATCTGTCTTTCCTGTATTACTTGGTGAGTTCTGCTTTTCACAAGCACGTATTGGAGCCATGTATTTTTGTGCTGGTGCCAAGGCGAAGTTCTGGAGGAGCTGGGGGAGCATGACACCAGGGTGAGGTCGGGGGGTGCTGGACTGGCTTTGTGGACAGAAGGGTAAGGGCTGTCCTGGAATGAGGACCTTGGAACTGATCCCAGCTGGGACGTCAGGATAAGAGATGGACTTGGCTGGTTGTCTCTTGGAGGTTTAAGCTTTGATAATAGATGCCGTGAATAGGAGGACCATCTCCCCTGGGTTCATATTTGCAGCCCTCACACCCCATGTGATGGTATTTGGAGCTGGGGGCTTAGGTTTAGCCAAGGCTGTGAGGAGATTTGTGCCTTTGTTAGAAGAGGAGGAGCCCAGAGTCCTGCCCTCTGAGGACACAGCAAGTGGACACCTGCAGGTCTGGATATGGCCCTTGTTAGACACCAGGCCTGCTGGCCCCTCGGTCCTTGCCCTCCAGCCTCCAGAACTGTGAGAGTGACTGTTGTTGAAGGCCCAGTTCTGGTATGAAGACAGCAGCTGTGTGTCCAGGGAGCAAGTGGGGCACAGAGTGCAGGGTGGGGATTGAGGAGGCCAGAGTGCCAGTCAGATGGAGACAGGAGAGGAGAAGCTCATAGCCTGATGACTCTGATGGGTGGGAGGCACGAAGGGAAGCAGGAATCTTGAGAGCAGAGAGCTGGTGCAGGAGAACAGAGATCCCAGGCTGGAGGTAGGGGTCCTATAGTGGCAGGGAGGGGAGAGGAAGGGCTTGGCCTTCATGCCATCACTTGACGCCTCAGCTGACCCTGAGGACCTTCCCTGCTGGGGTAGGTCTGGACCTTTGTACCTGCAGCTGCTCCCAGGAGGGGCCCCTACCTGCCCCAGGGTCATGAGCGGGCTGACAGCAAGGCCAGAACCTGGCGTTCCCAGCTGTTCCTGGACAGGTCTCTGCTGCAGCCAGCCTGTTAGATTTAGAAAATCTTCAGTGGACTTTGTGAAGAAGGTTTACTTCCTGACCAGATTTTATCAGGTTGGATGAGTATGCAGGAAGAGACCAAGAAAAACTTACAAGGAGGAGGAGAACTGAGTGGTCAGCCAAGCAGAGCCACTGCAGCCTCTGACCAGTGACTCGCTGCTCCTGGTTCTGTGGGAGTGTTTAAGGTAGAGTGACCAGTCTGGAGTGTCACGTGGGTGACATAGTCCAAGGTGTGCAGCTCGTGTCCAGTGTGTGGTCTGTTGCTCTGTAATAAGACTTAGTACTTGAAGTCACCAAGGCCCCCTCACATCCTGCCTGAAGGGCCTGGATTTACCTGGCGCCCCATCACCTGAGGCTGGGAGGCGCTCCTTCCATCTCACAAAACTGCTTGCTCATCTGCCAGGGTCCCTGAGAGCAGAGGCCCCTGTGCGCATGGAGTTTGTTGTCCTGTTGGGAAAAGTGTGGGGGGGTGGCGGGAGTGGGTACGCTGGGTGGGGGGTGGGGAGAGCGTGGTTGTCCTCGAGGCAGCTCTTGAGTCTTGCTCTCTCCGCTCTGCGCCCACCCCCGGGACCCTGAGGTCATCCAGCCACAGCATCAGGCTCAAAGCCATTTCTAGCCTCCACTCGTGGCTCATCGTCCCTCTGCAGCAACCCCTCACTGCTTTTCCTGCAACCTAATCCAGTAGACAGTGTTGCATGTTTCAGTGTTTATGGCAGCAGCACCCGGCTGATAGGTACTGATTCATAAATCACAGTGCAGAGTCCCCACAGATTCTCATATGTGCGTGCTCAGAGCAGTGTCACTCACGACAACCATAAGTGGCTGGAAACACCCCAGTGCCCGTCAGCTTGGTGGAGAGGTCCCTGGGACATGGCTGCCCCCTCTGTGGCCCACTGCCCAGCCTGGCACAGATCCGGGCCATGGCCATCAGCAGGAGGAAGAACTGGACTTTGTGGCAGGGAGCAAGTGAGGACAGCCTGGGGCCCAGGGGCGTCTCCACACCAGCCCTGAAGCTGGAGACCAGGAAGGACCTTCACCAGGGTGAGGGAGGGTGGTGCTGCCTCACATCCTGGAGCCCCACAGCCGCTGGACAAGAACCACAGGGGAGGGGAGGTGGGAAGCTGGGTCCCTCCCTTAGCCAAGATGATGAGGCACCAGCAGTTATGTGAGAGGCCTGCACAGGGCAGGTGAAGGACGGCCGTGTCCTCATCAGGCAGTGACAGAGTGACACTGGGGATGCAGCGGAGGCCATAGACTGTGGTGATGCAGGGATCCATGGGCCATGCAGCCAGGGTGGTGGTGGGGGCAGTGGTGCCTTGGTAGCTGTGTAGGTGTTGTAGGCGTGGGGAGCTCATGTGGTGACAGGAGATTGAGCCACTGACTTCTGAGTGGTGGGGTGTTCAGACCATAACTGTGGAGAAGTCATTCATAAGAAACTTCTTGATGATTAAAACTCTTCTGTAGGATGAGTCTGGCAAGACCAGGATATGTAAAATGTGTATTTCTCCTATCTGTAATTTCAGAAAGTCCATTTATCATGTCTGTAATCTCAGAAGAGTCAGAGAAGGTGTGAAGAGCTTCAGGTAATTTGTGCGTTTGATACTTTATTTAGGAAAATGAATTTGCACAAGCCAGTAGCTATGCAGATTTAGCTGTGAACTCTGACAGATATAATCCGTCGGCTCTTACTAATAAAGGGAATACAGTCTTTGCAAATGGAGACTATGAGAAGGCAGCCGAGTTCTATAAAGAGGCTCTAAGAAACGACTGTTCTTGCACTGAAGCGCTTTATAACATTGGTGAGTAAAATGGGAAAGTTGCCCTTTTTTTTCCACCCTCCTGGGTTGGGGCTGGGTGAGAGGAGCCGGCAGGGAGGAATGAGCAGTTTTCATGTGAAGGAAGGGGTAGGTAGAAGAAGGGCAAGTGTAGAGCCCTTGGTGCAGGAGGTCGCTCACCAGGCACCTGTCTGTTTTAGCTTCTTCATGCATTTAAATGTGTCTCCTAGTCCATTGCTTGAAGGAGCTTTATTAGTTCTTTCGCGAAAGGGAATTTTTCTGTGTTTTATGTAGTCATACTTGGCTTTTGAAAACTTGTAGCTTATTTGTTTATTGCTTTATGAAGCCCTTCCTCACCTCAAGATTACAAAATCATTTTCTTCTGTTTTCTTTTCATACTTATATAGCTTTTTTTCTGTTTTTTGAATAAATTATGAATTTATTCAAAAAAAAGGAAAAAATTCGAGAGGACTCTGGGTTTCTTATCATACGTGGTCACTTGTCCTGCCACCTTTACGACTTGTTCCTTAGCTGTCCAAAACCTCAAATGCCCACTGACTGAATTCTGTAACCCAGCTCGTTTCTGAACTGTTTGTTATATCCTTTCTATCCATTTGTCATTCCTGCCCCACCCCCCATTTTAAATTATGAAAGCTTTGGGCATGTTTTGGTGTCTGCCAAACATCAATGGAATTTCCTATTTTCTCTCCCTTTTTAACAAATTGTGTTCATTTTTATTTTGTCTTCTGGATGAATATTTACCTATGTTTAAATATGCATTGTTACTTTGAGAAAATTACTACCAGTGCTAGTATTTATAATTTATGTTTTTTCTTTTCCTTCTTTTCAAGGCCTTACCTATAAGAAGCTAAACCGGCTTGATGAAGCTTTGGACTGTTTCCTGAAACTTCATGCAATCCTAAGAAACAGCGCCCAAGTCCTTTACCAGATAGCAAATGTGTATCTTCCTTAAGAATGGTTTCATTAATTCACTCAGCTGGTGACTTACTAGATAAGCTTAACCAGTGAAGTAATTGATGGGGATATATTTTAAAATCTAGCTATCAGTTTAATATGTGATGAAAATATTATTTGAGTGATCCTGTTTTAAAGGGTCATGTGTGTTATAGGAGGAATTATTTAGAAGTGGCAGCTATTATTAATCTTTAGAAATAATAATTGAAGTAATTGGGTGTCATATCAAGTCCACACAAGCTCTTCATTGAGCATAAATTAGACCCTTCAGGGAGCTCCGTGGTAGCCCAGTGGTTAGGACTGTATGCTCTCACTGCCAGGCCCTGGATTTGATTCCTGGCCAGGAAACTGAGATCCTGCAACTTGTTCATTGTGCCAAAAAATCAGAAATAATAATGTTTTACATATTGTCGCCTGTTCTTCTGGTAGGGTAGATAAAATTTTTTGGCTAAAAAATTTTAGTTGTAGAGCAGATAGTGTTTGTTATTTCTTTTAGCCTTTTTTGTTTTGTTGAGTTCTTTTCTCCTGAGATGTCACTGTTATGACCTGCTGGTGTCTTCTTCCTGATCAGTTTGGATCCAGACAAGCAATTGATGTGTTTGAGCCTATTTGAATACATTTCCTTATTTTTATGTTTTTCTTGTGGTGTCATGTTTGTCATCATTAAAAACAGAAGACTTATTTTTCAGTGAAACTTTGGATTGAAATATTTTCATTAAGGTAGCTAATACAAAATAATTAATAGTCTGTAAGTATTAGTATGAATAAATTATTTTAATGTATGCAGAGGATTTACAAGGCCCAGAGCTACAAAAAGCTGTCTTGTGCTTGTACTGTAATTAGAGAAAAACTCATCGGAAAGTACACAGAAACCATTCTTTTAAAATGTTTCTCATGTTAAGAGAGGGTGAATAATTGAACACAGCATTCACGTGTCTTTGTTAAGAAAAAATTTTGGATAAGACGTTGAATAAAACAGCACACTGTTAATTCTTGTAGAAATGTGGCGATCTTAGTGGGTAGTGATGAAGCAGAAGGAAAAGCAAGGTGTACACAGGGACAGAGGTGCTGTTTCCAGTGAGACCCTGTTTTTCATCCTCATCTCTGAAGAAAACCTGGAGTAAACAGTGTTACATAGCACATTAGTATAGACTAAGAAACATTTTTATTGAAATGTTGGCTTTAGGTTTGCTTCTTGATCAATGAATTTAGAAAAATTATGTTATCCTTAATTAAAATTGTCTAAGATACGAGTTAATGGAAGATCCCAGTCAAGCTATGGAATGGTTGATGCAGCTGATCAGTGTTGTTCCCACTGACTCCAGGGCCCTGTCTAAACTGGGAGGGCTGTATGACAGCGAGGGGGATAAGTCCCAAGCGTTCCAGTACTACTACGAGGTGGGTATGCGGTCTCGCCTACCTTCCATGAGTTGTTTTAAAGAAGACAGCAGGCCTTTTAAGTTTTAGAAATTAGAAATGCTTATTAGTTTTTAAATGAATAGTGATTTAAAATAAAGCATCTGTGGAATATAAAGTTAGTTTTTGATTGATTTTAATAAAAATAAAAATTTCAAACTCATTTTTCTCCTGAAGGATGATTTCATTGCTTTTGAATCTATTACATATTTAATTTGACTCAGATTGTGTATCAGTACATTAAAAAGATGTTTATAGATAACTGAAAAATGTGTCAAGCGAATCTTAAGTTCTCCAAATCTTTTGCAGTTTCAAAGCTTGTACAGTGCTTCTGACAGCTGGTGTGTTTTAATTAAGACATGTCACACTGGGTAAATTACTGTGGCCAGTGGGTAAATGCTGCAGACTGAACCGTTGTTGACTAGTTCCCTCTCCAGTCGTATAGGTATTTCCCGTCCAACATTGAGGTCATCGAGTGGCTCGGGGCCTATTACATTGACACCCAGTTTTGTGAAAAAGCCATTCAGTACTTTGAAAGAGCTTCTCTTATACAGTAAGTAACTGTTATGATTTTGTGTTTAGTTAAATGCCTGAAATCTGATAGACGTGCTGCTCTCCTGAACAGTTGTAGTGAACATTCATGCATCATTTCCATTTTCTGTGTTTCATTTGACTCAGTCTTTATTATGATAAATATATTTACTTTTTATGCACAAGTTAAAAAAAAAAACTTCTCTAAGGTACTTCATGTTTTTCACATCTCAGCAAGCAACTGTTATTTCTTTATCAATTAGAAAATTACTATCTCAGTCCAAGGGCAGAGTTTAATTTCTGAAAGAACCCTAATAGAAATGTTTCACTTGTCTCAATTTATAATTGATGTGCATTATACAGTTGAGTATCATATCTTTTTACCTTTTTATACTGTTTGTGGGGTTCTTAAGGCAAGAACACTGAAGTGGTTTGCCATTGCCTTCTCCATATATTATATATTAAGAATGAAACTTTTAAAGATGGCTTTAAGTTCATATCAGAATGTTCTATACATGTCTGATTCAAAAATAATTGGGTTATACCATGTTCTGCTTTGTATTTGGCCTAACTGAATTTTAACATTAAATGTGGGGAAAATGGAGGTGGAGGACAAGGTGGGGAGGGAGTGGTTATGAGGATAAAATAAATAAGACACAAAGCCATATTGTGCAGCACAGGGAATATAGCCTATATTTTAGAACAACTTTAAATGGAGTCATTTGAATCACTATGCTGTACACTTGAAACTAATACTATAAATCAACTACATATTTGATTTGGAAAAATAAAGTGAGGAGAACATTAAATTATTCCCTAGTCTTTTATTTTGTCAAATTTTTTCTTAGAAATTTTTAATAGTAGTCTTTAGAAATCCTGGTCATGTTTATTTTAGAAAAAAAAATTCATTTCTTTTTAAGGGGATAAAAAAAGGATGAGTAGAATTCTTTTTTACTTTATTTTTAGTTGAAGTCTAATTGTTCAAATACAAGGTCAAAAATTGCTGTTAGGTACTAAATTTGCAAGCCTAAAGCTCAGTTTCCAAGCCTGAGGTACTAAGCCAAAGAACTGGCAAAGGTTTAATATAGAATGCTGAGAACTTTACCCAGATTGGTGAGCTTTATTCTTACAGCTAAATAAAGGTGTGAGTTAGGTTGAAGGACTCTGAATCTAAATTTCCTGATATCAAAATACAGCAGATGATGGTGAAGGACATTATATATATGCTGTTTTTAATAACAAAGATGATCTAATCATATATCAAAAAGTAATCAGAAGATAGTATAGGTAAATGGCTTTATAAAGTTGTATGACCACAGATTATTTTTGTTTCATCTAATTTCATCTAATTTATTTCTGTTATAGGCCTACACAAGTGAAATGGCAGCTGATGGTAGCTAGTTGTTTTAGAAGAAGTGGTAAATGCTCTTATTCATTTTAATATATGTTGCTTCTTTCTGTCATTTAGATCATTATGTATATACATGTGTTCTGATTTTGTGTATTTATTAATATTAACTTTTGATAAGCACACATATTTGAGGCAGTATATGAAAGACACAGTGGTTACCACAATAAGGAAAAGTTATGTTCCTGTTGGCAGTATAACCTCTCTGTGTACACACATTTTATTACATCATTTGCCTGAACTCACAGAACGCCCGTCTATGAAGTATGTGTGTGAGGTCCTCTGGGCTGAGCTCCGATGTGTAGGTCAGGGGAAGAGAAGCTGCCTCAGCTAACCCGGCAAAGCCGAGCTGGACGCTCCTGCTTCACCTTGGTCATTCCCGCCGGACTCTGAGGGCGGCCGCCCTCTTGTACACGGAGGCCTACACAGGGCCAAAGCTATTTCCTGAGATTTTTGCAAACATCTTTGATCCAAAATTCACTTTTTTTTATTCTTTGCTGATATGTGAAGCTAAATTACTTTATTACAAAATAAAATGCCTCCTATAGCTTCTTAATGTTTCAAAATAAAAACTGCAAAACAAGTTATTTTTCATCTTTTCCAGGTGAATAACATTGCAATTAGTCTCTCAAATTATTTTAAGAAGTAGAACTAAGTTTCAGCCATCACTGGTTTACATCTGCTTTTATTCCTTTTTCAAATTTATTTGTGCATTTTCTTCCAGAGGTTGTATTAAGAGTGGTAACTTACATTTGTGGCAAGTATGAAAGTCATTCTTCTAAACCAATGAAGTGGTGCCAGCATATGGAATTTAAATTAGTCCTTGGCTGAATCCTGTGAATTTGTATAATTGCTTGTTTGTTTCTCTTTTACTTATAGGTAACTACCAGAAAGCATTAGACACTTATAAAGATATTCACAGAAAATTTCCAGAAAATGTGGAATGTAAGTGGGACTACAGTTTATAACTTGTGAGGTTATAGGTTCTCACATTTTATGTCTAAAGATGTAATAATTACCTTTGCTACAGTAGCTGCATATGTAGATACCAACCTATAACTTTTGGTACATGTATTCAAATATGTGATAATAGGATCAGAAAAATTGACTATACAAGTACCTGGTGGTGCTAGTGGTAAAGAACCTGCCTGCTAATGCAGCAGATGTTAAGAGATGCAGGTTCAGTCTCTGGGTTGGGAAGATCCCCTGGAGGAGGATGTGGCAACCCACTCCAGTATTCTTGCCTGAAGAATCCCATGAACAAAGGAGCCTGGTGGACTGCAGTCCATATTGTCACAAAGAGTTAGACTGAAGTGACTTAGCACACATTTTTATAGAATTTAATTGTTGGTGGATTTAAATACATCATTGGGAAATTTCCTGGCAGTCTAGTGGAAAGCACTTCACCCACTCACTGCTGAAGGCCCATGTTCAATCCCTGATCAGGGAAATAAATTCTGCTAATTCTGTAGCCTGGCCAAAAAAAAAAGAATTTTTTTAAAAGTGAGGCTTCGGTTAAAAACAAGTAAATATACCACTTAATTCTCTTCTATAGCAAAGATATCTATATTTCAAAGCTTTATGAAATTTTAAGACTAGATTTTGGTTTATTATTGATTTTTTAAAGTTTATAAACTCTGGTATTTTATAGAAAAGGCCTTTTAAACTATCCATTTAATGTATAACTTTTTGAGATTAAAAATATACCTTTAGAGTTTATGATAATAGAATGCTAATAATCTTGCTGATACTGACAGCAAATGAAGTTTTTATTAGATTATTTTTAAACATTATGTTATACCTTATTTCCCTTTTATAAAGTTGGCTTTGTATAAAATATTTATTTAACTCAATCTTACTGCACAGTGGGTTTGATGCAATTTGAAGTAATAATGCAGTGTTACAGTAACAAGATCAGGATCCAGAAGAGGACAAATTAACTGTATTCTGTGTGTTTACTCAGTTACTCAGTTGTGTCTGACTCTCTGTGACCCTCTGGTCTGTAACCTCCCAGGTTCCTCTGTCCATGGGACTTTTCAGGGAAGAATACTGTATTCTAGGTTGTATATTCTCAATAAACTGTATTTGGCCCTGAGCGGCCTTGGGGCTTGGAGAAGGCAGTGGCACCCCACTCCAGTACTCTTGCCTGGAAAATCCCATGAACGGAGAAGCCTGGTAGGCTGTAGTCCATGGGGTCATGAAGAGTTGGACATGACTGAGTGACTTCACTTTCACTTTTCACTTTCATGCATTGGAGAAGGAAATGGCAACCCACTCCAGTGTTCTTGCTTGGAGAATCCCAGGGACGGGGGAGCCTGGTGGGCTGTCGTCTATGAGGTCGCACAGAGTTGGACACGACTGAAGTGACTTAGCAGCAGCAGCAGCAGCCTTGAGGCTAAAGGAAAAAGAGAAAACACGGTAGTTTGTATGAATGAAATCTTTACTATTTATGAGCAAAATAGGAAGTAGTTCTTTTGGAGCAAGCAGATCTGTTCAGCTCTTGCTGCAGTCGTGTTGAGATGCCTAGGAGGGTGGGCAAGGTCACGGAGAAACGTTGGCACTCCTGCTAACATCCCTGCAACAAGTAGAATATGTGTGTGAAAAGACCATTATGAATGTTGTCCTTGTGACTGTGTACACAAAACGGCACGTTTCAGTAAAAACGAATCTTTTCTGGGCCAAGTTTTCAATGGCACAGTCCAATCCAGGGGTTAGATATGTTGCATGTTCCTTTAGTAATATTTTTGTCAATTTGGCTTTTGTGAAGAGCAGAGAGCTCAGAATTACGGCCTTGAAAGGAGCCTAGGAGCAAGGGGTTTTGTAATGCTGCTCAGATGTGGGTTCATTAGATCACAGCAGTTTCCAAACACCAGGCAAAAAAACAGGATACATGGGGATTACTTGTAAAGCCTGTAAAAACCACAAATCCATAGCCCAGCCCACAGAGAGTCTCCCTCAGGTTTGCAGTGGACCTGGATGTGTGATTTTTTCCTGTTTCTTTTTTTTAACAACTTTTAATATAATTCTTAAGCTTGGCCACACTGGGGAACTGATGCTTTAGACATTAAATGGGAGCAGTGATAGAATAATCATATAGTAGTCCCAGCCCAGGTATTGAACCCACATCTCCCACATTGCAGGCAGATTCTTTACCAGCTAAACCACAAGGGAAGCCCAAGAATGGCCTTCCCTTCTCCAGCAGATCTTCCCAACCCAGGAATTGAACCCAGGCCTCCTGCATTGCAAGTGGATTCTTTACCAGCTGAGCTATCAGGGAAGCCCATTATAGTAGTAGTAATAGTAATTCCATTTTGGAAATGGAAACCCAGCAGTCTGCTAGGCAGAGTTTCCCAGCCTCTGCACCACTGATGTTGAGGATTGGATAATTCTGTTGTGGGGTGGTCGGAATGTCTAACAGCATCCTTGGCCTCCACCCACAGAGTACCAGCTGCATACCTTCTGTTGGGTGCTGCCAGGTGTCCCCTGGGGACGCACTAGACGTGGGTGGAGGACCACCACAGTAGTCACAGCACCTCTGCATTGTACGGCAGAGCGAGCGCCTCCCAGCAAGGCCACATTTCTTTCTTTAAAGAGAGTTTAGGATTCCTTATAAAAGTCAAACGATTATCTATGCCACAGGGAATGTCCAGGACACTTGGGCCTGGGTAATTTTCAGAACAGGTGTAATCAGTAGCCTACCTTGATGCTAGCATAGGAGAAACACCTGAACCCATGTGCAGCCTCACTTTGAGCAGAGTATTTTTCTGATGAACCCAGAAAAGTCATCAGGTGACTGCAGTGCTGGTACATGGCACTGTTCCTGCCCTATGGACGTGGCAGAAAACAAGACAGATGAAAATCCTGGCCTTGTAGAGCCTGGATTCTAGTGGGAAGGAAAAGACAATAAATATATAACATGTCAGGAGTCGTAAATGCATAAAGGAGAAACAGGTGAGGAGCTAAAGGCTCGAATTGTAGATGTCATGGTCTCCCCTGAAGGGCAGCGGGCAGGTGTGCCGAGTCGTTCTAAGCCCTCCTTCAAGGAGGCCACTTCTTGGAAGGCTAGGAATGCAAACTGCAGAGATTTTTCAGGAGAAACAAACACTATTTGTGAGCATCATTCAGACTGTGTCCCCGAGGATCAAGTGTATTGATTTGTTCTTTGAACACCATGTATAAACACTTCTCTGAAAATGTTTTTCATAATTTAGGTCTACGTTTCTTGGTCCGTCTCTGCACAGACATTGGATTGAAAGAAGTTCAAGAATATGCAACAAAACTAAAGAGATTGGAAAAAATGAAAGAAATCAGAGAACAGGTATCTCACATGAATGAGCTGAAACCTGCTGTCTGTTGATTCTGAAAACGTCAGCTTTTTGTGCTCATCTGAGTGATGTCAGGGCTTCTGTCAATAAAACTAAGTTGAAATTATTTTTATGCTCTAGCATGAAAGGAGAGATAACTGAAACTGTAGTTTTAGCATAAATTTCTGTCAGAACCTTGTTCCTAATCAGAGGAAGTGGATTAGATTCAGTGTAGTCCTTAGTGGGTGGCTACTAATAGACTAACAATGGTAATTTTCCCGCTACAAATAACCGTAGATTAATTTATAGACCTGACTTCAGCTGGAGAGTCCTTGCCTGTGGGAACCAAGGTGCAGGGACTCGTGTAGCAGTGGTGGTTTTTTGTTGGGCTGCTCTGTTGTATAGTAGGACATGGCACTGAGAATAGTGCTGGTGCCTGAAGGGTTGTATGTGTTTGTGTTCCCTGCAGTATTTTTACTTCTGAAAGTGAGTATTCCCTCCTGTGTTTGAGACTAGACTATTTAAAAATTTAATGTTATTTTTGAGTATCTGTCTTTCATAGAAAGAAATATATTTTTTAAGCTTAAACTTTTTCAAGAACTTAGATAATTACCTTAGATAATTAAACCCAAGTTCCATATTTGCTTTCAAAATGTGGTTATCTTGTGTTTGCTTGGAGGATGTGATCTGTTTTATTCTTTTAAAAATCTGTCCTGGATTCTCCAGGCAAGAACTCTGGAGTCAGTTGCCATTTCCTCCTCCAGGGGATCTTGCTGACCCAGGACCGAACCTGTGTCTCTTACCTCTGCTTCATTAGGAGGCAGCTTCCCTGATAGCTCAGTTGGTAAAGAATCCACCTGCAATGCAGGAGACCCCAGTTCCATTCTTGGGTCGGGAAGATCCCTTGGAGAAGGGATAGGCTACCCACTCCAGTTTCTTCGGTTTCCCATGTGGCCGAGCTGATGATGAATCTGCCTGCAGTGCGGGAGACCTGGGTTCAATCCCTGGGTTGGGCAGATCCCCTGGAGAAAGGAAAGGCTACCCATTCCAGTATTCTGGCCTGGACAATTCCATGGACTCTATAGTCCATGGGGTTGCAAAAAATTGGACATGACTGAGCTACTTTCACTTTCTTTACCCCTGCACCACCTGGGAAAACCTCATCAAGTAAAAGAACTTTAACTTAGTCTTACAGAGCAGGGGCCCCACCCTATACCTATCCCGGCCCCGGAATTAGATCTCTGGAGTCCAAGAGTCTGTGTTTTAAAAACAAGTTCTCCAGGTAATTTTTTAATCCATGATGTTCAAGAAACACTGGTCTAGAGTTATGCTTCTGAAGGGTTACCTTCAAATGATCAAACACCAGCTTAGGATACAAAGTCTGATTTAAAGGGAAAAGTAAACACAAAATAAATTAGGCCATGGACTTTAAAAACTGTTTTCAAATGAAGAAGGATTTGTGTAGACCTGGTGGTTTAGATGGTGAAGAATCCACCTGCATTGTAGGAGACACGGGTTCAATTCCTGGGTCGAGAAAATCCCCTGGAGGAGGAAATGGCAACCCACTTCAGTATTCTTGCCAGGGAAATCCCATGGACAGAGGAACCTGGAGGACTATAGTCCATGGGGTCACAAAGAGTCAGACATGACTTAGCGACTAAACCACTGCCACAGAAGGACAGGTAAATGGATTCAGGTTTATGTGGGTCAGGATAATGGATCTCGCCAAGCCCCTAGATCCTGTATAAGACATTAAAGCTGAAGTTCATTTCTGTGGACTGACTTTTCAGAGGAGTGTGTCCTTTTCTGGAACATTTATGGAGAAGATGACTGTTCTCCCTTTGTGCTCTGGGTCGAGTTCCTGGGCCTGGAGGGAGCCTGCACCCTGTTCCTTGGGGACAGCGACAAACAGCTGGGCAGGGTGGGACACTGCAGCCCCCAGCAGTGCTAGGTTCTCAGCATTTTGTATTTCTGCTTCCCTGAACATAAAAACATTAGTTGCAAGAAATTTGTGAAACTTTGCTGTACAACTGGAAAAGAGCAAAACAAGAAGAGCAGGAATTGAAGACTGAGTATTTTAAATACAAAGAAGAGAAAAATGTTAGCCCAAACTAGAGAGACGTAGAAAATAAAAGGGAATGACTAGGAGGCAAAAGAGGATGGGAGTGAGACAGTTTATACAATGCAGGAAGTTTTCATTGCTCATCCAAAAATGAAGCATATTCATACTTTGTTCAATTTTAGAAATCGAATTTCTAAATTCTTAAATATTCAAAAAGAGAATTCCCCAAGAGGGAGGAGTTATATGCACATATACAGCTGATTTATGTTGTTGTACAGCAGAAACTAATACAACATTGTAAAAAGCAGTTATATTGTAACATTAATAAAGAATACCTGTCTTAATATTTGTCATTCCCATCCCCCCCACCCCAGAAAAATCAAACTGTTTTAAGAAATTGTTTGTTTTGGCCAACTTAAAATACCGTGGGACATTCAAAATTAATATAAAATGTAGTTGGTACTTATCCCTAAATTTCCAATCATTTCCAAAAGCTATTTGAGCAGAAACCTTTTTGGCTATATTTCTTAAATGGAAAAAGAGTCCATGTGAAGAACTGTTAAAGGCACAGCTGTAAATTGACTGTAAAGGAAATTGTAATAAAAGTAGCAAGAATATTTTGCACATTTTATATATTATTGCATTTACAAAGTTCAAGAAAGAAAACCAGAGGATAACCCATATAACATTTATCTTTGGTGCAAAGCATGTAGTGATTTGGGCTGGACGACACTCCAGGTGAGGCTCCGGTGCCTTTTGCTGAGGCTTGGGGGCCTTGTGGGCTTCCATCGCCCTGTGCTAGTCCTAGGTTCACCTGTCCAGGAAACAGTCGAATGGGGAGGGTGCTCCAGAAGCTGGTCACCTGGTGGGAGAATAAAAAGAATGCAGGTCACTTCTGCCCAGCCCACAGACACAGTGTGATCCTCAGAGAGGGTGTGGCTGGAGCTCAGGGCCTGGCGCAGAGGTGGGAAGGTGTGAGCTGAGATGTGAGCAGGAAGGTGCAGCCACGTTCATGGGTTTTTTGGAGCTGAAGCCACAAAAAAAGGTCTTCAGTTCTGTTTTCTATTGAATTTGAAGTCAGTCTTAAGGATCCTTAACTTGTTAACATCTGTTCCTTGTTCTAAGACAAGGCTCTAACTCTTACGGAATAAAAGCCCTGTGGTGGACAGAACCCTTGGCTTTTGTCCTTCTTACCCCCAGTTAGCGTTCGGAAACTGTCCACAGTGAAATCAGGTTTGTCCCAGTCTGTCACTGGCATTGCTAGAAAATGGCCACATACTTGGATGTCAGCAACATCCAGTCACTGGGAGAGTTTGCAGCCCCACCCCCACCCCCGGGGTTCTGTGGCAGCTCTGGGGGGGTGGGGGCAGGCGACAGTGTGGCAGGAGGGCACCACACGGTGGGTCCCTGTGGGGGAGCAGTGTTGTGTGTTCACGGCAGGGAGGGTGCCGTCTTCCGACACTCCTCTGTTTACATTCTTCTCTCATTTCCCCCCCAAAATGGGAATGGCATCTCTTTTTTTTTTCATATTATTGGAAAGACAAGTGTTATTCTAAAAATATAGGTAGATGACTTTTGTAAGTAGTATTCAAATTAAAATATGTAGAGAAAAATCTGAAAATCATTAAACCATGACTTTGAGATCACTATTATTATCATTTTGGTATTTATATTCCCAAGCATTTTTACAAATATATACAAACATATATTCAATATGCATTTTAAAATGGGAACTTTTTTTTTTTTTTACAAAAGTGAGATTTTTACAAAATACTGCTTATACCCTGCATTTTCCCCCTACTTAGCAAAACAACCTGGGGAGCGTCCCGTGTCCCTGAATGCAGACCCCAGTCATTTTTTGTGGCTGTTCTGTCACATAGCTGTTTCCTTCACATGTCAGTCTTGTATCCATACCTCACTCCCCCAGATCAGTCCAGATTCCCAGGAACTTTATGAGGTGTCAAAACTCTGAGAAGATGGCAGCGTCTCTTCTCCTGGCATCAGCACAGACCACCTGCTGAGAAAGAAATGAGACAGGCTTCTCAGTCCCTGAAATGTGCCTGTGTCCCTGGGCCTGTGTCTGTACCTGCCCTGTTCGCCGTGGGGCTGGGCCCCTCAGTAAGCCGTTACTGTTGTACCTGCTCCATTACTCTTCTTCCAGAAGGTCCCCCCAGTCTGGACCTGTCCCTCCTGCCCCCAGGTCTCCCTCTTCCTTCTCTACTGGGAGGAAGATTATATGGACATTTGTCTTTACGAGTTTCATTATTTTATCATTATCTAAGTCTTTAAATATGCTGGTAATTATTCATCTATGGGCTTCTCAGGTGGCACTAGTGGTAAATAATTCACCTGCCAATGCAGGAGACACAGGAGATGCAGGTTGGATCCCTAAGTTGGGAAGATCCCCTGGAGGAGCAAACAGCAGCCCACTCCAGTATTCTTGCCTGGAGAATCCCATGGACAGAGGAGCTTGGTGGGCTATGGTCCATGGGATTGCAACGGTTGGACATGACTGAACATCTAAGCTCAGATGAAAACCAAGTTTCTATAATCTGAGTATAGGTATAAATATTTTTATTTTGTTATATCATCTTTGGGTTTTCTTTTGTCTGTGGAGGCAAAGGGAGAGATGGGGTTCCCAATGAGGTTTCTTTTTAATAGAAAATAATTTGAACATGTTTACCTATATTTGGAGTTTTAGGAGTGTTTCATTGTACAGACTTGAGTCTTGGATCATGGAGAAAAAGTGTTTTCTTCTTCCTAGCAGACTACATTATCAATAACCCCATCCATGACCTGATAATTTACAAATAAATTGGAGAGTTGTCGGGTTTGAGGGTGTAAATAATGTGTCCTTTGAGTTATTTATGGAATTATGTTCATAGTATTAAAGATCTAAATAAGATATCAACCTTTGTTGAGAAAATTTAATTCAGTTGTAAATAGTTGTCCAACACTGTCTGTTTCTATTCACTGAATACTGTTTTCTCTCAACCTTTATATGTACAAGAAACTGACAGTGCTGGAGGCAGGTTCAGTATTAATTCAAAGATTCTAACTTGGGCAAAACACAGAATAACCATAAGATTCAGAAAGAAATCTAAGAATGTCACAGTTTGGAGATAATTCTAATGACTTACGGGTGCTTTATATCTAGGAAAGTAGACTGTTGGGCAGACCTTAGGTGTTTGTGAGATTTAATACTGCCTTTACTGTGGAAGGTGAATTTCAAAGCCCTGCTGTCCTTTTCCCCCTGAAACAGTTCTGGTCCAGTGTTGTCACATGAGGCTAAAGCAGAAACAGCCCACTCTCAAGTCCCCTTCTCCCTCTACCTCTTTAGCTGCTGTGTTTAAGATCTGAGCTTTCACATCTGGAAAGTACTTGGTTTTTCAGTTACTTGCAGAAGCATGGGTGACCCTGCCCTGTTAATCCCGAGTGCCATCCGTGTGTGTAGTGGGACTGGGGTCTCCATGTTTCCTGCCTCATTTCCAGGACAGCCAGGCCTTCCTCCTGTGAGACCAAGTCCAAGGCAGGTCACGTGAACCCAGCTTGGGAGGCAGGACCAGTCAGGCCTGGGGGCTGCGTTTTAACAATAAATCAACACTTGGCTATGGTGGTCCCTGCAGGATATCATCTATTCTTATTTTCACTGAAGCAGGACTTGTGTCCAGCGTGTCCTTGTTAACATGTGGTCTTCTTGCTCTAGCGCATCAAGTCTGGCCGGGACAGCAGCGGGTGTCCCCGCGGCCGGAGAGACGGGAGTGCGGGCAGTGGTGAGTGTCCATTTCCCTGGAGAGGCTAGGGTGGGCAGATCCTAGTGCACTGGCTTCTGCAACCCCTTGAAACAATCCAGAAACATCCTATTTGTTTTTTTGTATACAGCAAACCTCACTTACTTTCACTTTTAGTCACTTATCTCACTTAAAGTTACTTTTCTAAGCATCAGCCTGCTGTATTATGAACAGGTGTTTGCAGGTGTTAGTTGTTAAGTAACCAGCCCTGTTTCTGCTGATTGATGAGTAAATGGTCTGTGTTGTGTAGATAGTCGCAAGCGTCCATACTAGTGAGGTTCACTGTGTCACAGTGTTCAGATGGATGTTGTAAGGAGGGGTCTCACAGGATGCTGATGGACCTCTGCATGTCAGTGCAGAAGTGGTGCCAGCCTGGGCACTGGGCAGCATGCCTCTGGACCAGCTACGCAAACCCTGCTGCTTTGGGCTGCTCCTGAGTTCCTGCTCTGTGACTGCTTGTAACATCGTTACTTAATAAGATTTGTTATGTTTTCCTCCTCCTTTACCCCTGTCAACAGAATCTGCCTTCTTAAACAGAATCCGCCTTCTTTCTCTATTTCAGGGGTAGTAGAAGTTATATTTAGGGGAAGTTGGGTGGTTTTAAGGAAACTAATTAGAAAACCAAGTGCTAAATTGGGATCCGAGTTGTGTCCACACTTAGCCCCGCCATGCACACAGGACTGACTTCATCCTGTTGTCTGCTTGTGGTCCAGGGGGCACAACGCAGGCAGGCCTGGCCCACAGCTTAGGGACGCCTTTCTTTCATCCCTTCATTACTGTTGGCTGCACTCTGGGTGCCAACGACATGAGACAGGGCCCTTGCCCTCAAGGAAGTCAGGATTGACTTGGAAGGACCCACTAGCCCTGATCTACTATGGGCGCTGCCTGGCGGAGCGGGGCCATGGCCCAGACAGCCTCTCTTTGAAGGTAGGGCTTTGCTCCCCAGGTGTGTGCAGCCACTGCAGGCAGCAGGGCACCTGGATGCCCTGAAGGGCAGCCCCACTACTCCAGGGGAACCCCAGCTATGTAACACCCCTGGGGATCACCTCAGTATTAGATGACATCTCATTACTTCAGTGAAATGGGAATGTTCACACCGAGGATAAATAATGGCCCAGGATAGCTTCAGGTCAAGGCAGGTTTTATTCTTGACATGAAGCTGTGTTCCCCCTAGAAACCTGCTTTAACGCCGTTTGGAATTGGGGTTGTAGATGAGGAACGTGGGCCTGCGCGCACCAACAGTTCTCAGCGGCTGGGAAGTTGTGGATCAGCCTGTGCGTTCTTGAGAAGAGCCTAGGAAGGGCCCCAGCAGCCCTCTGCTCCTACTCCCCTGCTCTTAGGAGGCAGCCTCCTGGGCTGTGAGCGCATTTGCATTGGGTGTCCCTTTAAGGAATACCCCTAGGGGAGCGTCAGTTCTTTACTGAAGTTCAAGATCCTATGCTTCCCTCTAGAAATCCTCGGTTCAGAGTAAGCAACTGGTTCCTCCCAAACTCACCACCAAACTGCCTTCCCGGGTCATCGTGGGCTTGTGCGGTGTGGCTGAGGCCCCTAGAAGGCCTCACATTTAAAGTCCACTTTGGAAGCTCCGGCCCCCCTAGCCAGGTGTCCTGAGAGCTGCTGAAGCTGAGCTAGAGCCTGGAGGACAGTGTCCAGCCCCAGAGAGTGTCCCCAGGCCCTGGGATGCTGCCTCAGGCCGAGGAGGGCCAAGGCTGTGTGGAGAAGGGCCTCCTGGGGGCCTCCCCACTGCTGCTGCTGCTGCTATTTCTTAGCAAATTTTCCCTTCTCTCATCCAGCTCATGTCAGCCCAACACAAACAGGCAGTCCTGGTGCACAAACAAGCTTCTGGGAGCTGAAGCTGGGCTTCCCAATGGGCCAGGTATCAGGGCCTGGCCCTGGGGTGGCACCCGGCTCTCTTGCTTCACTCTTCGGACACTTGCCTTTTTGTTCCTGGTTTTCTGTCATCGCCAATGGCCCCACCTCCTCCCCAGGCCCCCACACTGTCCCAGAGCCTGCCTGTCAGCGCCTCTGCCTCCACTTCTCTCAAGCCCGGGGCCAGGCTCTCCCTGGCTTTGGGGTCTGAGTCTATGGGGCTGTGGCACCACCTGGATTCCTCCCCACTTCACCTCCTGGGCCCCTCCTGCAGCACCATGGGCCCCCCGTGGACATGGCCCACCCTCAGCATCGTCCCCTACCCTCACTTGCTCACTGAGAAACAGCACAGCCTGCGTGTTAAAGGGTACCCAGTCCTACCACTTCCACTTCTGCCCTGGGAGACCCAGTGATGCGCGTTCACATCTCAGCGTGGACATCTCTGGCAGTTCTGTCTGGGTGAGAATCACAGTTCACAAAGGGGAAAGGGGTTTCTTCATGAGTTCAATTGAGGCCAGACCTGAGCTGGTTTAAGTGTGGTGTGTTGAAATAAATGCCGTGCCTACAACTGGATTTTTAAAGTGTTGCCTAGGAGAGAGGACCATAGGGAACATATAATCAAAATTATTAGTTTGTACAAAATTGCTCTTTTTGAAATGTTTGAGGGCCTTTGAAAATGGTTCTGTTTTGTGCATCAGACTGGTCTCATTGTAGCCTTATTTCTCAATAATTTGTTTTATAAACCTCAGTGCCCTTCCTCACGAGGGGTCCTCAGGTTTTTATCGTGTATCAGAGTCACTGGGAAGGCTGGTTAAAACAGATACAACCCCAGCCTCTCTGAGCTGGCCAGTGACGGGCCTGGGACTTTGTGTTTCTGACCAGGTCCCAGCTGTGGTGGTCCCAGGGCCACACCTGGAAAACCACTGCTGCGTCTTACAGGAACGACCTTGTGTAGGTGAGAGGTCACTGCTGCCACTTTTCCACCAGACCCACAGCCATGCAGTGAGAGTCTGTGGCCTCCTAGCCCACTGAGGCTGCGAGGCTGGGGTGGCTCCCAGGCTGCACACAGGTGATGGCCCAGCCCCTCCCTCCAAACTGGGAGACCTTCACCAGTGTCTCCAGCACCTGGTAGGATGTGAGCCATGTAAAGACTACTCAAGTGATGCTCTGACTATAGTAGAGCTTCCCACCAGGGGATTTCTTAAAAATTTCAGGAGATGAGAATTACATCCCTTGGAAACTGGCTGTCAGATGAAACAACCAGCCTGTTTTTTGGCAGATAACTATACTGTAAGATTCATAATGCAGTGTGGTATTCCCCCGGCGTGTTCAACACCTGTTGTTTCTGTTTCCAGACAGTGGCCAGAATTGTAGCGCTGGCAGCAAAGGCGAGCGACTGAGTGCCCAGCTCCGAGCACTGCCTGGCACAGACGAGCCTTATGAGAGCAGCAGCAACAAGGAGCCAGGTGAGTGCCTGTGGGTCTGCTGGAATGGCAGAGGGGCAGACACGTCCTTCTGGGGGTCAGTAGGAGTTTCTGCAACACAGACAAAACTTCTCGTGACTTGGGAGGCGTTCCTGCTCACTTTGGGTTGCTCACTGTTGACAATGAGTCTAACTGGTTCTACATTTGCTGTTTTTCCTGTTCCTCTAATGTCACCATCTGCTCTGAAACCCAGATGCCTCCTATGTGGATCCGCTTGGCCCTCAAATAGAAAGACCCAAAACTGCAGCCAAAAAGAGAATGGAAGAGGATGATTTTGCTGATGAAGAGTTAGGAGATGATTTGCTTCCGGAATAGTATAATTTTAATGTGTTATTTATTAAAGGAAAGAAGTCACCTTACAAGATTATACTCATGTTGAACTTTGGATTAAATATCCAAATTTTATTTTTGTACACTGTCTAAACTTTTAATAAGTGTATTCTGTTCTATGAGTTATGGATTTAGGTTTTGTTTTTAATGGAATAAAAACGTGAAAATAACACTTAGGCCAGCGACTGACTTATCCTTTTGAAAACAATAATCCACAGTAGGAAGTAAATCTTCTTCCCTAAGGGCTCAGTGGTAGAGAATCTGCCTGCAAGGCAGGAGACTCAGGTCCAATCCCTGGATCAGGAAGATTCTCTGGAGATGGAACTAGCAACCCACTCCAGTATTCTTGCCTGGAGAATCCATGGACAGAGGAAGGGGTCACAAAGAGTCAGACACAACTGAGTGACTAAACAACAGTAACAGTGAAATATGGACAGAAGTAAATCTTGCAGCACTACCTGCACCCACACCCACGTAAGTATCCTAATTACTGAGATATGTGCTGCTCTTTTCTGTAATTTCTTAGACAGTGTTAGTAATGAAAGCACTGTATTGACTTAATGGCTTGTGGCTTGAAAAATACTGTGCTCAGATATACCCTTGATGAGTTGTTGTTCAAGCAAACTTGCTTGGTGTTGGGGACTGAGTCTGGAAGTTTTGCCTGGTGGGGGCTCCAGCACTAGTGAAGCAGTTGTGTCTTGAAGGCAGGAAGGTGTAGTGACAGGAAATACCAGATCTTGAGCCTCTCAATCTTTTCTGTAATCGCCTCCTCCTACAGTCTCATAGCACCAACCACCCAAGCAATGGCAGCATCAAGGGGGCATCCCCATCAGGACTCTGGGTGTGGGGTCAAGGCCAGGACTGTCTGCGTCCTCAGCAGTGCACCAGACTGGTTGGCCGTGTCCTATGGACTTGCCCTGGTGGGCAGTCAGGGAAGTGGCTTGTCTGTAACACCTCATGAGAGAGGAAGGCCAATCTGTCTCATCTGACCTTGTTTCTGCCATGTGCATACTTCTTTTAGGTGCAGGAGAGAAACACCTAATCAGAGCACGTTCCCTGCTCCCTAAAAAGGTCGTGACACGATGGGGCAGGTGTTCAGCAAATACATGAGATGTCTGCTGTGTGCGAGAATCTGAGGACACGGTCATGACCAAGAGAGCAACACCCAGTCCTCAAAGAGCTTAAATTCTGGCCGGGGAGACAGATAGTGAATGTAGTTTTAGTGGGCTCTAGGGCAGTTGTTCAATAGCTCAGTCATGTCTGACTCTGTGACCCCATGGACTGCAGCATGCCAGGCTTCCCTGTCCATCACCAACTCCTGAAGCTTACTCAAACTCATGTCCATTGAGTCTGTGATGCCATCCAACCATCTTATCCTCTGCCACCCCCTGCCCTCAGTCTTTCTCAGCATCAGGGTCTTTTCCAATAAGTCAGTTCTTCGCATCAGGTGGCTAAAATACTGGAGTTTCAGCTTCAGCATCAGTCCTTCCAATGAATATTCATGACTGATTTCCTTCAGGATAGACTGGTTGGATCTCCTTGCAGTCCAAGGGACTCTCAAGAGTCTTCTCCAACACCACACTTCAAAAGCATCTGTTCTTCAGTGCTCAGCCTTCTTTATGGTCCAGCTCTCATATCCACACGTGACTACTGGGAACACCACAGCTCTGATGAGGGCAGTTAGAAGATGAAATGAAGGCGCATCAGGAGTGTGTCGGTGGAGATGATCTGGGAACCCCTCTGGGAGGGGCGTTTGTATTAGCACCAGGTGATGATTTGAGGGCAGCAGTGCCCTGGGCAGGAGGAGCAGGTGCTGACCCACAAGCAGGGGGATCTGGGGGTGTTGGGGGCAGAAAGCTAGAATGTCTGGGGCTGTCGGTGTGGTGGGAGCAGGCAAGGGGCTGCTATCCACCAGGGAGGCAGGAGTAGGTCTTCTAGCAACAGCAGAGAGGAAGGTTGAGTGATGTGACTTGATTTAACTTCTAGAAAGTGACCCCACTGGTGTCAGGGGGATGGGGGAGGGGACCACTCGCAGAGGCCTGGGGCGAGAGGTCACTGGGCCGGCCTTGTTCTGGCAATGAGAGCCATTGGGATTGGTCCAATTCAGCCCATGTTTAGGAAGTGGAGCGTGCCCGTGCAGGAGACTCGGATTCAATCCCTGGGTTAGGAAGATCCTCTGGAGAAGGAACTGGCAACCCACTCCAGTGTTCTTGCCTGGAGAATCCATGGACAGAGGAAGGGGTTGCAGAGAATTGGACACAGCTGAGGGGCTGAACAACACCACATACTTAATGAAATAAACATCTTAACAGTTCAGTCCAGCCCTGACAAGTGAGAGAAAGGCACACCCAAGTCCTGATGAGGGAAGCCCAGAAGGGAGGCAGATGGCCATGTTTGCGGCTGAGGAGCTGAGTAGCTGCTGGTATTGCCTTTTACGGAGGTGGGCGTTCCAGGGGGAAGGCCGTTGGTTACCCCAGGCCAGGGCTGCTGCTCTAATCCCCGGGGGAGAACAGCAGAAATTCATGGGTGTTAGGTCACGGGAGGGCTGGAAGCAGCACGACTAAGAAATGTGTAGAGCCTGGGGCATGGAGGTGAAGGGGAGCAGAGATCCGATGACGGACATAGAAGCTAGTCATCTTGGGAAAAGAGACCGTGAGTCGGGAAGTGTGATGCACAGGGGTGTGGGTGGAGGCCTCAGGTGGCATAAACAGCTGTGTGTGGTCAGCCAGTTGTGTGAACTGAACAGAGTAGCTAAAAAGGATCAAGGGACTGGGGTAACTGTCAAACGGTGAGGGGAGGACACCAGGACTTGTTGGGGGGGGGGAGGAATGGTGAAGAGGCAAGGTCAGAGGTCAGAGAATTGCGGAAGGTGAGGGAAGAAAGTGCTAGTGCCTGAGGTGAGTCACAGGCTGCACTGGGAACCGGTATCCACAGTGATTACACCTGGAGGTGGGGGGTGGAGTGTGTGTGCAAGGGGCAGGGGGGAGCTGTAGAGGGGTGGGCCACCACACGATCCAGGACCTGAGACCTGAGACCTGATGCGGAACAGCGGGTGGAGCCGGGGTAGCTACTTGGAGGCCAGTTTTGGATGACTCCTCAGGTGTCCAAGGTGGTGAGTGATGAGCAGAAGTGGGACATCCAGGTGCTGACAGAGAAGACGGCAGAGGAAGAGGCGCTGACCTTCACAGGAGGCAAGGAGTTCTGGTCTGCCCTGACCCAGGAAAGTGAGTGGAAACAGCCGCCCCCACAGCGGCTCTGGGTGCCTAGATGGGGGGCTGGGTTTTTGAGAACTTCCTTCTCTTTTCCTCACTTGTCTTAGGGTGGGATTTGAACTGTTAACATGTTTATTTCATAAGTATGTTCTGATCTGAGGGTACTGACTACTGGATTTTGCACCTGTTAGAATTTCTCAACTTTGTTAGACGAATTGTATGTTCTATCAAGTGGGCGAGCATGTTCAGTGTTTATGACCTTTCACAAAATGAAAACTGTTGGAAAATAAATATTTTCGTTTCCAAGTAACAAGGGAGGAGAGAGAAGTTGCCGAGTTATCAGACAGTGGAAGGTATTTCGTTGAATAATGCAGAAGGAACAGTCTGGTCTGTACTGCCTTACCTTTCAAAGTATTCCTACACCTTTACCAGATTGAGGGAAAAAAAACAACCACCCACAAACAGTATGTTTGTGCATTGATATGTTTATTCCCATTTTTACCAGAAAGGAAACAAAGAACACAGTTTATCTATTAGTCAAAAATAAAAAAGTAACCTCAAAAGGAACGTTTACTCACCAAGCTGTTAATTGCTTAAATTGGCAATTTCTGTGGGCTTTTTAGCAGTAAATAGGGCGATTCCTCTTCAGTTATAGGGTATTCAAGGCATACAAAAGTGTTGTTTTTCTACACAGCATAACTGATATGTGTTTTCACCAGTGATTTACAAGGCAAATACCAAAGCTAGAAACCGTTCAAGGAACCATAAATCGTGTATTTTCTGTACCTTCAGAAACCTTTCAGCTCTTATCATTCTTTTGTTTTTATTGGCGAAGTATGACTGCTGTGAAATGACCTTATTCACCAGGCCACCACCTAAAAGCATTAAGGTAGATTTATAGAACGAGCGAGCGGGTTTGCTAGTTCTTGAAATAGAATCCCTCCAGGTAAGTATATTGTCTTTATTTACAAAGTATCGGTCTTATTTCACACCACTGCTCGCGCTTAGAGTCCCGGCTTCAGGAGCAGGCGTCCAGACACCCAAAGGTGCGCCCAAAGGTGCCGGTTTCCAGCCACAAAAGGGCAGCCTGGGTCGGGTGTTTGGTGCTCGGTTTTCTGAGCTGCTGGGGGGAGGGGGTGGGTGCAGAGAAGGGCCGTTTCCTGGGCGTTTGGGGGAAGGACAAACGGCCGCTCCCCCACCCGGTTCAGAACATTCAGTCTCCAGTCCCTCAGGAAGGCGTGGTGAAACTGGCTGCCTCCAGGCCCGCGCGCTCCTCTCCAGGTGCCCGTCGTCCTGGGGCTCTTCCCGCGCGGCCGGACCCTCTGACTTCCCTTCCAGCCGAGGCGCCTCCTTCCGCTCGCGCCGCGCCGCGCGGCTCCGCTCGGACGTGTCCGCGCCGCCGCGACCACCGGAGCCACTTCGCGGCGATGCTGGGGCCGCCGGTGAGTGCGCGGCGCAAGCGCCCGGCTCAGTCCCGGGCCCGGGCGGCTCGTGGGGCCCGCGCGCCTCGGACACGCGGGGGCCGCCGAGGGGCCCGGGCGCCGTCATAGGCACTCGCAGCCCGCGGCGCAGCAGCCCGGCCGGCACACGC
>NW_024070208.1:35670811-35733076 GCF_014754425.2 Oryx dammah | reverse complement strand
GGGGCGCGTGGGCCGGCGCGGGGCAGGGCCGCGGGGTCCCCGAGGGCGGCGCACGGGCGGGGAGGGCGCGCGGGGCCCGGCGTGATCCGCACCCATTCTCCGGGCGGGGGCGCGGGGCCCAGGGGTGGGGCGCGGGACGGGGCCCCAGAGGTGGAGGGCGCGGGGCGGGGACCCGGGCGAGGGGCGCGGGAGGCCGAGGGTGCGGGCCCCTCCTGCGCGCGGCGTTGAGCGCGGCCTGTCCCGCAGGTCTGGGCGTTGGTGGCCGGTGTCCTGCTGGCGCTGTCGCCGGGCCGGGCGGGGGGCGCCCCGAAGGCGGGCCGGCGGCCAGCACGGGCGCGGGGCTGCGCGGACCGGCCCGAGGAGCTCCTGGAACAGCTGTACGGGCGACTGGCGGCCGGCGTGCTCGGCGCCTTCCACCACACGCTGCAGCTGGGCCCGCGCGAGCAGGCGCGCAACGCCAGCTGCCCGGCCGGGGGCAGGCCCGCCGACCGCCGCTTCCGGCCGCCCACCAACCTGCGCAGCGTGTCGCCCTGGGCCTACAGGTGAGCGGGGCGCCGAGAGGGCGGGGGGGCGTCGGGGGCCCGGACCGGAGCAGGCCTTCCCACAGAAGCCCTGCACCTTCCTCCGAGGGGACCGCGTCCTCCGGGGAACTCGTCGTTCTGCCAGATGCCCCAGGGTTTCTTGAGCACCTGCTCTTTGCCAGGTACGTGGTTAAGTGGAATCCACGGGGGACGAGCCGGGTGGGCTTTTGTTACAGGGCTTTGCACCGTCGGCCCATGCGGGTCTTGCAGATGTTTTCCGGGTGCCTGTGCCCTTCCAGAGACAGCTGGACACTGGATCTCAGTAATGCATCTTCCGAGTCTTCTAGCCCGTGGCCGACAGGAGGGGCGGTGGGGTCACCAGAGAGTAACCGAGGCGGGAGGAGAGTGGAGCTGAGCATGCCGTGGTTGGCGGGGTGAGGATGCGCGCGGCGCCGGGCACTTTGGAGGTTGGGAATCTTTCCGTGGTTTCCCAAGAGGTCGGTCATCTCGGAGGAAAGGAGCAGCGTGCAGACAGGGCCAGTGTGGCTGGAGTGTCCTCAGCACACGTGTGACTGTCCCTTCTTTCCCCGCCACCCCCGTGTCAAGGAGCTCATAGACTGCAGAAGGAGGGAGCCTTCACTCCGAAGCCTCGAGAAAGGGAAGGGGTGACCCGGAGGAAAGGAGGAGAGTGAGGGACCCAGGCCTGTGTGTATGTGTGCTTGTGCTGGTGTGCATGTGTGTGGTGGGAGCACAGGCCTGGGTTTGACTTTAGCAGGGTTGCAAAGTTGACATTTATCCTTGAGGGTGTTTTTCAGTCAAGGAGCTGTCCTCGAGCAGGATAAACTGGAAGAGAACACGAGCACTCGAACTGGGGGCGTAGAGGAGATGAGGGCAGGACCAATTTGAACAGCGATGCTTCAGGAAGTGAAACTGACCGGATTGAGTGGGGGATGGTTATTGCCGGAGGTAGGGGCTCACGAGCAGACATCCACACTGGGGTTTGTGTGCAGGGAACCCGTAAAGAACCCTAGGCTGCTTCCCTGGTCTCTGCCCCTCCTTCCCGCCTCCCCTTGCTCCCCCTTTCTGCTCATTCTGATGCTCCTGGGACTCATCCTGGCGTTGGTCTCTGCCTTCCCTCCTCCTCCCACCACGCCCAGGGCCCCAGAGGGTGGGTTCTTATCCGGCCCCTCTTCCTGTAGCCTCCTGTACACCCTTTGTGTGCCATGTGTCATCGTGGACAACACACTCCTCTCTGCAGGCGGGTAGCTGCTTCCCAGGCCAGCTGAGGCCTGGGGACCGTGGGACCGTGAGGGCCGTGTTTGCCACGCATCTGTCTTGCAGTGTCTTCTAGCAGCAGCACAAGGAACAGCTTGTTTGCGAGGAAATGAGTTTTCAGAGCTGGGCCTGCTGGTTCTCATCCCTGAGACAGGGGTGGGGGCATGAGGGTGTGTGTGTGGAGACCGAGGCCCTGTCTCCCCAGGGGAGTCCCTGGCACAGAGGGGGAGGCCTCGGAGGGGAGAGATGATTGTTGAGAACAGCAGCCAGTGTCCCGGGTGCTGCCAAGGAGCAGGAGTTACACCTGCGTGGTTTTCACCGTCTCGAGGCTGGTGAGAGTGCATCTCGTGAGCACATGGCAGCCGGCCCCACCCTCTGCAGGGGGTTGGCTTCTGGGCGTGTCCTGAGCTGCGGGTGGCTGGCTGCTGGGGGACCCCTCTCTGCCCCGCCCTTGGATCACCTCCCAACCTCCTGAGTTTCTGGGAAGATTAGAAAAAGTCATGCGCGTGGCAGCCAGGAACCTATTCTAAGCTGTGGATGGTGGGGTGGCTTTTTAGGTGTCCTTGCTCTGCAGGTCTTGAGCAGAATAGTGGCCTTACCTGTGTGGAGTCAGCTCAGACTCAGAGTGGTGTTTAAGGCTAGAACAAAGGGAACTGGATGAAGCCACTACTCGCCAGACCAGAAAGGCACAGAAAGGACCACTTGATGTGAATAAGGTAGGCTTTGAGGTAGAAACTTGGACTATAAGGTAGCTTTCAGTGTCTAAGGGAGAGACAGGTCATTTTTATAAATGGTGTTGGGACTGGGTAACCAGCTTGGAAAAGATGCAATTGGATCTCACCCCTGTATGAAAATGAGTTCCAGATGACTCAAAGACTTAAGTGTGAAGAATAAAACCACAAAAACACATAAAAAGCAGTCAGTTATATTCATACTCTTGAGTGGAGAAGGCCTGTTTAGTAGTTTCAGACCCCCAATGGGCTTCCCTGGTTGCTAGGTGATGGTGAATCTGCCAGCCAGTACTGGAGACCTGGCTTCTATCCTTGGGTCTGCAAGATCCCCTGAAGGAGGGAATGGTAACCCTGTCCAGTATTCTTGGCTGGAGAATCCCATGAACAGAGGAGCCTGTTGGGCTGCAGTCCACGGAGTGGCAAAGAGTTGGACATGACTGAGCAACAAAGGACATACACAAGAGACCCCCAGAGTCACAAAAGAGGAGATCGATACATTTAATTGCATAATTATATGCCATTTCTTCTTGGCAAAATTGAAAAAAAAAAAAACAGCGGCAAACTGGAAGAAAATATGGTACAAAACCCATGGGACAAAGAGCTTGTTTTATAAAGAGTGCTTACAAATCAAGAAAAAGATGTGATGAAAGCATGACAGAGACCATGGACTGTCCTAGGCAGACCTTGCTCTCAGGTGTAGTGTTGGACCGAGAGACCTTTCCTGGTGGGGCATTCATCAGGTGGGGCTGCAGGTGTGTGAGGGGCGAGGGTCTCCCAACCCAGTGTCGGTGTGACTGGTCCAGCTGCCATGGAAGAGAGCTGGGGAGTAACTATCATAGTTTCAAATCCCTACCCTGTCCTTCCGTGATTTCTTCTCCCCATTGGCAACCAGCCACTAGTTTGCTCTCTGTATCTGTTTCTGTTTCGTTTTATTGCTGCTTTTCTGTTTTTTTAAGATGCTACATACAAATGTATATTTGTCTTTTTCTGAATAATACCCTCCAGATCTGTCCACAATTCTGCAAGTGGCAAAATTTCATTCTTTTTCTGTGGCTAATATTCCCTTAGGACTTCCCTGGTGGCTCAGAGGTTAAAGTGTCTGCCTCCAATGCGGGAGACCTGGGTTCGATCCCTGGGTTGGGAAGATCCCCTGGAGAAGGAAATGGTAACCCACTCCAGTATTCTTGCCTGGAGGATCCCATGGACGGAGAAGCCTGGTAGGCTACAGTGCACCGGGTTGCAAAGAGTCGCACACGATTGAGCGACTTCACCTTCACCTTCAATATTCCCTTATATATATTTACCATGTCTTTATCCATTTGCTTGTTGATGGACACCTGGGTTGCTTCCAAGTCTTGGCTATTGTAAACAACGTTGCTAGGAATTTTGGGGTGTATGTATCTTTTTTTCATTTTTTCTGGATTTATATCCAGGAGTGGAATTGCTGGATCATGTGGTGTAACAGTTCTAGTTTTTTAAAAATAATTTATTTATTTTTGGCTGTGCTGGGCCTCCGTTGCTGTGCAGGCTTTTTTCTGTAGTTGTAGCGAACAGGGGCTACTCTCTAGTTTCAGTTTGTACTGGAACACAGGTTTCTCATTGTGGTGACTTCTCTTGTTGCAGAGTACAGGCTCTAGGGCACGTGGGCTTCAGTGATTGCGGCCCCCAGGCTCTAGAACATAGGCTCAGTTGCTGTGGTGCATGGGCTCAGTGGTTGTGAGGCATATAGGACTTTCCTGGACCAGGGATCAAACTGGTGTCTCTTGTTTGACACCAGTTTACCACCATTGTTTACCACTGAGCCAACAGTGAAGCCTTATTGGTTTTTTGAGGAACGTGCACAATTTTCCATAGAGGATGCACCAATTTACAGTCCCACCTATAGTATACAAGGGTTCCTTTTTCTCCACATCCTCACCACCATTTGATTTTTGTGATCTTTTTGATGATAGCCATTCTGACAGGTATGAGGTGATAGCTCTTTGTGGTTTTGATTTGCATTTCCCTGATTAGCAGTGTTGAGCATCTTTTTATGTGCTTGTTGGTCATCTATATATCTTCTTTGGAAAAATGTATATTCAAGTCTTCTGCCCTTTTTAGATTTTTTTTATATTGAGTTGTATGAGTTGTTTGTATATTTTTGATAGTAACTCTTTATTGGCTTTAACAGTTCCAAATATCTTCTCCTATTCAGTAGATTGACTTTTCACTTTGTCATTAGTTTTCTTTGCTGTGTAAAAGGTTGTAAATTTATTTATTTTTGCTTTCATTTCCTTTGTCTTAAGAAAAGAATTGAAAAAATATCACTATGATTTATGTCAGTGTTCTGCCTGACCTTTTGTTGTGAATGTATAGAAATGCAATGGATTTCTCTATATTAATTTTGTTGTCTACAAGTTTACTGAATTCATTTATGAGCTGTAGCAGTTTTCTGTTGGCATCTTTAGGATTTTCTATGTATAGTATCATGTCATCTGCAAACAGTGACAGTTTTTCTTCCTTTCCAATTTGGATCCCTTTTATTTCTTTTTCTTCTGATTGCTGTGGCTAGGACTTCCAATAGTATGTTGAATAAAAGTAGTGAGAGTGGGCATTCTTGTTTTCTTTCTTTCTGTCTTGAATTTTACTTTTCCACAATTTTTAGAAAATCAACTCTGTTTTAGAGGTGAGAGTTTTATTTTTTTATTTTATTTTTAATTGAAGTATAGTTAATTTACAATGTAGTGCTCCAGGTATACCATAAAATGATCCCACTTTCCCCCTGGTAACCATAGGTTGTTTTCTACATCTGTGACTCTCTGTTTTGTAAATAAGTTCATTTTACATTTTTATAGATTTCCCCATATACGGGCTATCATATATTTGTCTCTCTCTGTCTTACTTCACTCAGTATGATAATCTCTAGGTTCATCCATGTTGCTGCAAATAGCTTTATTTCATTCTCTTTTAGGGTTGAGTAATATTCCATTGTATATATGTACCACATCTTTACCCGTTCATCTGCTGATGGACATTTAGGTTGCTTTCATGTTTTAGCTATTGTAAATAGTGCTACAGTGAACACTGGGGTGCGTGTATCATTTCAAGTTATGTGTTCTGACAGGCCATATGCCCAGGAGTGGGACTGCAGCATCAGATGATGTTGGCTATTTCCTGCATGCTGCTTTCCATTGTGGCTACACCAGTTTGCATTCCCTCCAGCAGGGTAGGAGTGTTCCCTTCTCTCCACATCTTCTCTAGCGTTTATTGTTGGTTGACTTTTTTATTGATGGCTGTTCTCATGAGCGTGAGGTGGTACCTCATTGTAGTTTTGATTTTCATTTCTCTAAAAAGTAGTGATGTTGAGCATTTTTTAATGTGCTTTTTGCCCATCTGTATGTCTTCTTTGGAGAAATGTCCATTTAGATCTTCTGCTCTTTTTTTTTTTTCTTTTTTGATATTGAGCTGCCTGAACTGTCTGTGTATTTTGAAGGTAGAATCCCTGGTTGGTCACATCATTTGCAAATATTTTCTCCCATTCAGTAGGTTGTCTTTTCATTTTGTTTATGGTTTCCTTTGCTGTGCAAAAGCTTTTAAAGTTTAATTTGGTCCCATTTGTTTGTTTTTGTTTTAATGTCCACTACTCTAGGAGGTGGATTCAAAAAGATCTTGCTGTAGTTTATGTCAAAGAGTGTTCTGCCTATGTTTTTCTCTTAAGAATTTTATAGTATCCAGCCTTACATTTAGGTCTTTAATCCATTTTGAGCTTATTTTTGTGTATGAGGTTAGAGAATGTTCTGATTTCATTCTTTTATATGCAGCTGTCCAGTTTTCCCAGCACTTACTGAAGAGACTATCATTTTATCATTGTTTATTCTTGCCTCCTTTGTTTTAGATTAGTTGATTATAAGTATGTGGGTTTATTTCTGGGCTTTCTATTCTGTCTGAGCTAATATGTCTTTTTTTGTGCCAGCACCATACTTTTTTGACTACTGTAGCTTTGTAGTATAGTCTGAAGTCAGGGAGTATGATTCTTCCAGCTCCGTTTTTCTCAGTATATGTGGAGGTATGTTCCCTCTCTACCCAGGACTGGAGAGTTGGGTTTTTTTTTTTAATGGTAAGTGGATTTGAATTTTATCCAAAGCTTTTTCCTGTATCTATTGAAATGATCATATCGTTTTTATTCTTCAGTTGGTCAGTATGGTGTATCACACTGATTGATTTATTGATACTGGAAAAATCCTTGCATCCCTGGGATAAATCCTACTTGATCATAGTGTATGGTTCTTTTAGTGTATTATTGGAATCAGTGTGGTAATATTTTGTTGAGGATTTTTGCATGTGTTCATTAAGTGATGTTGACCTGTAATTTTCTTTTTTTGTATGATATCCTTGTCTAGTTTTGGTATCAAGGTGATTCTGGCATTGTAGAATGAGTTCAGATGCATTCTTCCTTCTGGGTTTTTTTTTTTTTTTAAATAGTCTTCAGAATGATCAACTCTTCTGTAAATGCTGGAATTCACCCATGAAGCCATCTGGTTCTGCACTTTTGTTTGTTGGGTGTTTTTTAAAGTTATTGATTCAATTTGATTACTGGTAATTGGTCTGTTCATATTTTCTGTTTCTTCCTTGTTAAGTCTTGGGAGATTGTACATTTCTAGGAATTTGTCCATTTCTTCTAGTTTTGCTATTTTATTGATATATAGTTGTTTGTAATAGTCTTTTATGATCCTTTGTATTTCTGTGGTATCAATTATAACTTTTTCTTTTTCATTTTTGGTTTTAACCAAAATCTCTTTAGATGACGCTGGATAAAGACTTATCAACTTTATCTTTTCAAAGAACCAACTCTTAGTTTTATTGATCCTTTCATTTTCTTATTTTTTTGTCTCAATGTCATTTATTTCTGCTCTGATTTTATCTTTCTTTCTACTAACTTTGGGTTTTGTTCTTACTTTTTCTAGTTCATTTAGGTGCAAGGTTAGGGTTGTTTGAGACTTTTCTTGTTTCTTGAGTGTATATCACTATAAACTTCCCTCCTAAAACTGTTTTTTATTTAATTAAAAAAATATTTATTGAAATAGTCTTCATACTTTTTGTTCAAATGCCCTTAGGGATTTTTTTAATTTAATATTTATTTTTTTCATTTTTGGCTGTGCTGGCCTTTTGTTACTACATGAGGGCTTTCTCCAGCTGTCAGATCTAGCAGGCAGGGACTGCTCTCTGGTTGTGGTGTGAGGCCATTGCAGTGGCTTCTCTTGTGGTGGATCATAGGCACGTGGGCTTCAAGAGTTGCAGTTCTTGGGCTCCAGAGCCTGGGCTCATTAATTGTGGCACATGTGCTCAGTTGCCCCAAGGCATGTGGGATCTTCTTGGACCAGGAATTGAACCAGTGTCCCTTGCATTGCAAGGCAGATTCTTAACCAGTTGGACTACCAGAGAAGCTCCTTTTTTTCATTTTTAATTGAAGTGTAGTTTTGATTACAATGTTGTGTTCACTTCTGGTGTATAGCAAAGTGATTCAGATATACATGTACAACACATTTGAACCACATGAAAAATCAGATTTCTGCTCTAAGTGACCCATTCCCTAGTCTTGACAATCTTAAAAAAAAAAAAAAAACTGGTGTGGGAGGCTCATGGCTAAAATATTTACTTTTAATTCCACTAATGTTATTAACTATACCATTTGTATTTTGTTTGTTTCACAAGATTATTATTTCTTGTATTGCCAAGTATATGACTGAGCCTTCAACAGAAATGATGACTAGACTTGAAGTAGTTGATCAAATGTATAGTTCAATATATGATCAACGATTGTAATAGTGTAACTCTAGAAAGCAATGGCACCCCACTCCAGTGCTCTTGCCTGGAATTTCCCATGGACGGAGGAGCCTGGTAGGCTGCAGTCCATGGGGTCGCGAAGAGTCAGACATGACTGAGCGTCTTCACTTTCACGCGTTGGAGAAGGAAATGGCAACCCACTCCAGTGTTCTTGCCTGGAGAATCTCAGGGACAGGGGAGCCTCGTGGGCTTCCGTCTATGGGGTCGCACAGAGTTGGACAAGACTGAAGCGACTTAGCAGCAGTGTGTGTATATATATATTTTCATATTCTTTTCCATTGTGTTTTATTATGGATATTGAATATAGTTCCTGTGATGTAGTGTAGGGCCATGTTTTTTATACATTTTATATGCTGTAGTGTGTATCTACTAATGCCAAACTCCTAACCTGTCCTCCCCCTTTCTCTTTTGTTAACTGCAGGTTTATTTTCTGTGTCTGGGAGTCTTTCTGTTTTGTAAATAAATTCATTTTTGTGACATTTTGGATTCCACATTTTAGTGGTATCATATGGTATTTGTTTTTCTGTCTGACTTGACTTAGTATGATTGCCTCTTGGTCCATTCATGTTACTGCAAACGACATTATTTCATTGTTTTTCATGGCTGAGTAGTATTCCATTGTACATATGTACCACATCTTCTTTATCCATTCCTCTGTTGATGGACATCTGTGTTGCTTCCATGTCCTGGCTGTTATAAATAGTGCTGCAGTGAGCATTGGGGTGCATGTATCTTTTAGAATTGGAGTTTTTGTCTTTTCCAGATATATGCCCAGGAGTGGGATTGCTGGGTCATATGATAGCTCTCTTTTTTAGTGTTCTAAGGAACCTCCATACTGTTCTCCACAGTGGCTGCACCAGTTTATATTCCCACCAACAGTGTAGGAGGGTTCCATTTTTTCCACATCCTCCCTAGCATTTGTTATTCATAGGCTTTTTAATAATGTCCATTCTGATGGGTCTGAGTGGTTTTGATTTCATTTCTCTAGTAATCAGTGTTGAACATCTCTTATGTACCTTTTGGCCTTCTGTATATCTTTTTTGGGAAAATGCCTTTTTAAGGTGTTCTGCCCACTTTATTAATTGGGTATTTTGGTTTTCTGTTATTGAGTTGTATGAGCTGTTTGTGTGTTTTGGAAATTAAACCCTTATTGGTTGCATTATTTGCAAATATTTTCTCCCAGTCCTTTTGTAGGTAGTCTTTTCATTTAAAAGCTTTTTAAAATGAAAAAGGATTTTAAAAGTACAACCTTGTAAGTTTGATTAGGTCCCATTTATTTATTTTTGCTTTTATTTCTGTTGCCTTGGTGGACCAACCTAAGAGCACATTGGCAAGATTTATGTCAGATAATGTTTTGCCTGTATTCTCTTCTCAGAGTTTTGTGGTGTCCTGTCTTATTTTTTTAGAACTGTTTTTGCTGCATCCCATCAATTTTGAATCATTGGCCTTTTGTTTTCATTTGTATCTGGGTATTTTAAAATTTCTTCTCCTTTGTTGTTTTTTGGTCGCACTGCATGGCACGTGGGATCTTGGTTCCCTGACCAGGGATTGAACTCATGTCCCTTGCATTGGCAGGTGGATTCTTAACCACTGGACCACCAGGGAAGTCCCACCTTGAAATCTTTATTAAGTAGACTGTGCCTGCCTCCATTTCACCTAGTGCTTCTGGGTTCTTAACTTGTTCCTTGCCTTGGAACATGTTCCTCCGTTGCCTTGTTTTGCCTAGTTAGCTGTTTTTATTTCCATGTATCTGGTGGGTTGGTTATGTGTCCTGACCTTGGAGAAGTGGCCTCTTGTAGCACACAGGTCCCCTCTGGTCACCAGAGGCATATGTTGTAGTAAACCCTATGTGGGCTGCCTGTGTCTTTCTGTTGTGGTGGGCTGACCGCCGTGGGTAGTCTGGGAGGCGTTTTGTGGCCCTGGTACAGTTGGCTCTGGTACTAGGCCTTGTCTTGTGTGGAGGCTGCTGGCCACTGTGGGCTGGACACAAGGAGGATGGCTACAGGGCCTGGGGGTCCCAGGGACAGTGCTGGCCCATGGTGGGGTTGGTGGGGAGCAATTCCAGGGTGGGCTGCTCTGGGGCCACTGTTTCTGAATCTTGTGTCAGCTGCTGGGGGACAGGGCTAGGATTTTAACACAGCTGCTGCAGGTTGCAGGGTGTCCCAGAGCCAGTGCCGGCCTGCTGATGAGTGATGCTGGATCCTGGGGGGCTTGCTGAGGGGTCCAAGATGTGTAGAGTTCCTGGTGGCTTGGGGGTGGAGGGGTGACTGGAACCTGGGGTGGGGCCTGGGGCAAGTGCTGGCTTAGTGATGGGTGGAGCCAGGTCCCAGATCAATGGTGCCAGGCCTTAGGGACCTGGGCTGGTGCCAGCCTGCATGGGGCAGCTGGCTGAGGGGCCCAGGCATCTCAGGGCTGGCACTGAGTGGGCTGTGTCCTGCCACGGCAGACCTCGGGGCTTCCGTGGTCCTGGGGCTGGTGGGGGCCCAGGGTTCGGGGGGCTAGGTCCTGGGCTTCCTGGCTGCCGGGCCCTAGGACCCTAGAGCTGGTGTCAGCCCACTGGTGACTGGCACTGTCCTGAGGGCATGGCCAGGTCCAGGGGTTCTGGGCTTGGTTGCTGGCTCACTGGTGAGTCTAGGGGGGCTGTGGACCCAGGGGTCTTAGGGCAGCCCGTCTGCTGGTAGGTGGGGATGCGTTTCTGCTTAAGGAGTCCTGGTACTGGGGCCTCAGGCAGTGGCCAGGGCAGGGCCAGGTGACACACTGGAGAGGATCCACGGTGATGTGTGCCAGCACCATTGTCCATCTGGTGGAAGGAGCTCCAAGGATTGGCCATGTCTGTGACTGTGGCCCCCAGGAGCTTCAGTCTCCAGCATCCTGGGAGACTCACCAGGATCAGCAGGGGGGCTGACCCCGGCTTCTCTCAGATTACTGCTCCTGCCCCGGGCCCTCAGGGATGGCCTGATGTAAGCCCTACTGGCCTTTAAAGCCAAACATTCCAGGCGCGCATCTTCCTGGCTCAGGATCCCAGGCTGGGGAGCCCAGAATGGGCTCAGACCTCTTGTTCCTTGAGTGGGGGAACCTCTGCAATGTAGTTGTCCCCCCGTTTGTGGATTGCTCACCCCCTGCCCCCAGGGGGTGTGGGGCTTGGCTCTGCTGTGACTCAGCCCTTCCAGCTTATGTCACCATTGTTCCTTCTTTACATCTTTAGTTGTAGAAGGTCTTCCCTGGTAGGTTCTGGTCTGTGTTATCAATAGTTGCTCTGTAAGTATTTGTCATTTTGGTGTGCCTGTGAGAGGACGTGAGCTTGGGGTCTTCCTGCTCCACCATCACGGCCAAGCTCCTGAAAAAAGCTGGAGTGGGGCAGTGGTGGGCAAAGCATCTGAACCTTTTCCATATTAGCATGTGGTTGGTTTAACAGTGTTGTATTAGTCTGTGTACAGCAGAGTGATTCACTTATATATGTATATACATTTATCAGTTCTTTCTCAGATTCTTTTCCTATTTAGGCTCTTACAGAGTACTGAGTAGGGTTCCCTGTATCATACAGTAGGTCCTGGGTCCTTGTTGCCCATTTTACATGTAGTAGCATGTACACGTCAACCTCAATTTCCCAATTTGTCCCCCTACCCTTTCCCTCTGGTAACCATAAGTTTGTTTTCTACATCCATGACTCTACTTTTGTTTTGTAAATAAGTTCATTTCTACCTTTTTTGTTTAAGATTCCACATATAAGTGATATCATATTTGTCTTTCTCTGACTTCACTCAATATGACAATCTCTAAATCCATCCATGTTGCTGTAAATGGCAATATTTATTCTTTCTTTATGACTGAGTAATATTCCATTGTATATATGTACCACATCACGTTTATCCATTCATCTGTTGATGGACATCTAGGTTGCCCCTGTGTCCTGGCTGTTGTAAATAGTGCCGCTATGAACATTGGGGTGCATGTATCTTTTTGAATTATGTTTTTCTCCAGATATGTGCCCAGGAGTGGGATTGTTGAGTCATATGGTAGGTCTGTTTTTAGTTTTTTAAGGAATCTCCATACTGTTCACCACAGTGGCTGCACCAGTTTACATTCCCACAAACAGTATAGGAGGGTTCCCTCCTCTTCACACCCTCTCCAGCATTTTATTATTTGTAGGTTTTTTTGATGATGACCATTCTGACCAGTATGAGATCTCATTGAAGTTTTAACTTGCATTTTGTTAATAATTAGTTATTATTAGAAAATAATTCCTGATGCTCCTGAAGCTGGGAAAGATTGAAGGCGGGAGGAGAAGGGGATGACAGAGGTTGAGATGGTTGGATAGCGTCACCAACTCGATGGACATGAGCTTGAGCAAGCTCTGGCAGTTGATGATGGACAGGGAAGCCTGGCATGCTGCAGTCCATGGGGTCACAAAGAGTTGGACATGACGAGCGACTGAACTGAATTGAATAATTAGTGATGTTGAGCATTTTTTAATGTGCTTTTTAAGCTGTCTGTATGTTTTCTTTGGAGAAATGTCTGTGTAGATCTGCTTATTTTTTGGTTGGATTGTTCATTTTTTTTTTATATTGAGCTATCTATTGTTCAGTCACCAAGTTACGTGTCCGACTCTTTGCAACCCCATAAACTACAGCACGCCAGACTTCCCTGTGCCTCACCATCTCCTGGAGTTTGCCAAAATTCATGTCCATTGAATCAGTGATCCCATCCAACCATCTCATCCTCTATCGCCCTCTTCCTCCTACCCTCAATCTTTCCCAGCATCAGGGTCTTTTCCAATGAGTCAGCTTTTTGCATCAGGTGGCCAAAGTATTGGAGCTTCAGCATCAGCCCTTGCAAAGAGTATTCAGGGTTGATTTCCTTTCAGATTGACTTGTTTGATCTCCTTGATTCCAAGGAATGCTCAGGAATCTTTTCCAGCACCACAGTTCGAAATAATCATTTCTTCAGTGCTTTTGCTGCCTTTATTGTCTAGCTCTCACATCCATACATGACCACTGGAAAAACCATAGCTTTGACTATATGGACCTTTGTTGGCAAAGTGATGTTTCTGCTTTTTAACACAGTGTCTGTGTTTCTCATAGCTTTCCTGCCGAGAAGCAATCGTCTTGTAACTTCAGGGCTGCTGTCTGAATTGATCTTAGATCTGCAGTGATTTTAGAGCCCAAGCAGAGGAAATCTGTCACTGCTTCCACCTTTTCCCCTTCTATTTGCCATGAAGTGATGGGACTGGATGCCATGATCTTAGTTTTTTTAATACTGAGTTTTAAGCCAGCTTTTTCACTCTTCTTCACCTGCATCAAGAGGCTCTTTTTAGTTCCTCATCGCTTCTGCAGTTAGAGTGGTATCATCCATATATCTGAGGTGGTTGATATTTCTCCTGGCAATCTTGATTCTAGCTTGTAACTCATCCAGCCCAGCATTTCACATGATGTGCTCTGTGTATAAGTTAAATAAACAGGGTGACAATAAACAGCTTTGTACTCCTTTCTCAGTCCTGAACCAGTCAGTTGTTCCATACAGAGTTCTAACTGTTGCTTCCCGACCTGCATACAGGTTTCTCAGGACACAGGTAAGATGGTCTGATATTCCCATCTCTTTAAGAGTTTTCCAATTTGTTTTGATCCACACAGTCAAAGGCTTTAGCATAGTCAATGAAACAGAGGTAGATGTTTTTCTGGAATTCCCTTGCTTTCCCCATGATCCAGTGAATGTTGGCAATTTGATCTCTGGTTCCTCTGCCTTTTCTAAACGCAGCTTGAACATCTGGAAGTTTTGAGCATTACCTTACTAGCATGGGAGATGAGTGCAGTTGTCCAGTGGTTTGACCATTATTTAGTACTGCCCTTCTTGGGAATTGGGATGAGTATTGACTTTTTGGAGGCCTGTGGCCACTTCCAGGTTTTCCAAATTTGCTGGCATATTGAGTGCAGCACTTTAACGGCATCATCTTTTAGGATTTTAAATACCTCTTCTGGAATGCTGTCACCTCCACTAGCTTTATTGGCAGCAGTGCTTCCTAAGGCCTACTTGACTTCACACTCCAGAATGTCTGGTTCCAAGTGAGAGACTACACCATGGTGGTTATTCTGGTCATTAAGATCTTTTTTTTGTACAGTTCTTCTGTGTATTCTTTCCATCTCTTGATCACTTCTGCCTCTATTAGGTCTTTACCATTTCTGTCCCTTACTGTGCCTGTCTTTGGATGTAATGTTCCTTTAATAGTTCCAGTTTTCTTGAAGAGATCTTTAGTCTTACACTTTCTGTTGTTTTCTTCTATTTCTTTGCATTGAAGAAGGCCTTCTTGTCTCTTTTTGCTGTTCTCTGGAACTCTGCATTTGGTTGAGAATACTGTTCCCTTTCTCCCTTGCTTTTTGCTTCTCTTCTTTCCTCTATTTGTAAGGCCTCCTCAGAGAACCACTTTGCCTTCTTGCATCTTTTCTCTTTGGGATGGTTTTGTTTGCTGCCCCCTATACAGTATCATGGACCTCTGCCCATAGTTCTTCAGGCGTCCTGTTTACTAAATCTAATCCCTTGAATCTATTTGCTATCTCCACTGCATATTCATAGGGGATTTGATTTAAGTTGTACCTGACTGGCTTAGTGGGTTTCCCTAGTGGTTTTGCTGTGAGAAGCTGATGATAAGAGTCACAGTCAACTCCAGGTCTTGTTTTTGCTGACTGTAATCAGTCTGATTTTGGTATTGACCATCTGGTGATGTCTGTGTGTAAAGTCATCTTTTGTGTTGTTGAAAAACAGTGTTTGCTATGATCAGTGCGTTCTCTTGGCAGAATCCTGTTAGCCTTTGCCCTGCTTCCTTTTGTGCTCCCAAGGCCAAACTTACCTGTTACTCCAGGTATTTCTTGACTCTCTACTTTTGCATTCCAGCATCTTTTTTTGGTGTTAGTTCTAGAAGGTCTTGTAGATCTTCATAGAACTGTTCAACTTCAGCTGCTTTGCATTAGTGATTGGGGCATAGACTTGGATTACTGTGATGTTGAATGGTTTACCTTGGATACGAACTGAGATCATTCTGTCATTTGTAAGGTTGAACCCAAATACTGAATTTTGGACTCTTTTGTTGATTATGAGGGCTACTTCTAAGGGATTCTTGCCCACAGTAGTAGTATAATGGTCATCTGTATTAAATTCACCCATTCCAGTCCATATTAGTTCGCTGATTCCTTAGATCTTAATGTTTAATCTTGCCATCTCCTGCTTGACCACGTCCAGTTTACCTTGATCCTTAGACCTGACATTCCAGGTTCCAATGCAATACTGTTCTTTACAGCATCGACACATCCACAGCTGAGCATCATTTCTGCTTTGGCCCAGCTGCTTCATTCTTTCTGAAGTTGTTAGTGGTTGTCCTCCCCTCTTCCCCAGTAGTACATTGGACACCTCCTGACCATCTTTTGGTGTCATACCTTTTTCCCTTTTTACACAGTTCATGGTGTTCTCATGGCTAGTATACTGGAGTGGTTTGCCATTCCCTTCTCCAGTGAACCATGTTTTGTCAGAACTCTCCACCGTGACCCATCCATCTTGGGTGGCCCTGCATGGCATGGCTCAAAGCTTCATTTAGTTACATAAGCCCCTTCATCATGACAAGGCTGTGATCCATGAAGGGGAGCTACCTGAGATGTTTGTATATTTTGGAGATTAATCCCTTGTTTGTTGCATTGTTTGCAAATATCTTCCCCCATTCTGTGGGTTGTTTATTGCTTCCTTTGCTGTGCGTAAGCTTTTAAATTTAACTAGGTCCCTTTTGTTTATTTTTGTTATTATTTTCATTACTCTAGGAGGTGGATTCAAAAAGATATCACTGTGATTTATGTCAAAGAGTGTTTTTCCTGTGTTTTCCTCTACGAGTTTTATAGTATCTGGCCTTACATTTGGGGGCTTCCCTGGTGGCTCAGAGGTTAAAGTGTCTGCCTGCAATGTGGGAGACCTGGGTTTGATCCCTGGGTCGGGAAGATCCCCTGGAGAAGAAATGGCAACCCACTCCAGTATTCTTGCCTGGAGAATCCCATGGACGGAGGAGCCTGGTGGGCGCAGTCCATGGGGCCTCAAAGAGTCGGACACATTTAGGTACTTAATAATCCATTTTGAATGTATTTTTGTGTATGGAATTAGAGAATGTTCTAATTTAATTCTTTTACATGCTTTCCCAGCAGTGCTTATTGAACAGACTGCTTTTCACCATTGTGTATTCTTGCCTCCTTTGTTGTAGATGAGTTGATCATAGGAGTGTGGGTCTGTTTCTGGGTTCTCTGCCCTGTTCCATTGAGCTATATGTCTGTTTTTGTGCCAGTACCATACTGTTTTGATTACAGTAGCTTTGTAGTATAGTCTGAAGTCAGGGAGTGTGATTATTACAGCTTTGTTTTTCTTTCTCAAGAGTGAGATTTTTTGTATTTCCATGTGAATTTTAAAAATTTCTTGTTCCAGTTCTATGAAAAATGCCATTGGTAATTTGATACGGATTGCATTGAATCTCTATATTGCCTTGGGTAGATAGTATGGTTATATAAAAAATATTCTTCCAATCAAGAACATGTTCTATCTTTCCATCTGTTTGTATGATCTTCTGTTTCCTTCATCAGCATCGTATAGTTTTCAGAGTACAGGTTTTTTGCCTCCTTAGGTAGGTTTACTCCTAGGTATTTTATTCTTTTTTGATGAGATGGTAAATGGGATTGTTTCTTGAATTTCTCTTTGTGATCTTTTGTTTAGTTAGAGTATCAGTTCAGTTGCTCAGTCGTGTCTGACTCTTAGCAGCCCCATGGACTGCAGCACGCCAGGCTTCCTTGTCCATCACGAACTCCTGGAGCTTGCTCAAACTCATGTCCATTGAGTTGGTGATGTCATCCAACCATCTCTTCCTCTGTTGTCCCCTTCTCCTGCCTTCAATCTTTCCCAGCATCAGGGTCTTTTCTAATGAGTCAGTTCTTTGCATCAGGTGACCATAGTATTGGAGCTTTAGCAACAGTCCTTCCAATGAATATTCAGGACTGATTTCCTTTAGGATTGACTGGTTTGATCTCCTTGCAGTCCAAGGGACTCTCAAGAGTCTTCTTCAACTCCACAGTTCAAAAGCATCAATTCTTTGGCACTCAGCTTTCTTTATAGTCCAACTATCTCACATCCATACATGACTATTGGAGAAACCATAGCTCTGACTAGGTGGAGCTTTGTTGGCAAAATATGCCTGCTTGTTCATATGCTCTCTAGGTTTGTCATAGCTTTTCTTCCAAGGAACAAGTGTCTTTTAATTTCATGGCTGCAGTCACCATCTGCAGTGATTTTGGAGCCCCCAAAAGTAGTCTGTCACCGTTTCCATTGTTTCCCCGTCTAGAGTATAGGAATGTATATTTTGTATCCTGAAACTTAAACAATTTTTTGTTTAGTTATTATTTTGTAAAATTTTGGTTATGCTGGGTTTCCGTTGCTGCCCAGGCTTTTTCTCTAGCTGTGACGATGGGGCTCCTCCGTAGTTGCAGTGTGTGGGCTTCTTATTGCCGTGGCTTCTCTTGTTGCGGAGCGAGGGCTCTAGGGTGCATGGGCTCAGTAGTTGTGGTTCCTGGGCTCTAGAGCAGACTCAGGAGTTGTGGCCCCGAGGCATGTGGGATATTCCCAACCCAGGGACTGAACCTGTATCTCCTCCGTTGGCAGGCCAGTTTATTACCGTTGAGTCACCTGGGAAGCCCTGTATCCTGACACTTGACCAAATTCACAGGGTGTAGTAGTTTTCTGGTGGTGTCTTTAGGACTTTCTATGTATAGTATCTTGCTTCTGTGTATAGCCTGAGTGTCATTATCTTCAGTCATAGAGCATCTTTCCTGGTAGGTTCTGGTCTATGTTATCAGTAGTTGCTCTGTAAATGTTTGTCATTTTGGTGTAAATGTTTGTCATTTTGGTGTGTCTGTGAGAGGATATGAGCTCGTGGTCTTCCTGCTCCACCATTGTGGCCAAGCTCCAAAAAAAGGGGTGTGGGTTGGGCAAAGCATCTGAATTTTACAGTGGAAAGCAGAAAGGGAAATTTACCAGTCATGAGGAAAGAGCAGATACTGGAGAAATGGAGCTTCAGTGGGTCATGACAGCCGCCCATTTCCCAAGAGCCTTGGCTTGGAGGGAACCGTGTGCTCTCACAGGCTGAACGGAGGTCAGACCCCTGGAACCCATAGCCTGGGTGTGCGGGGTGGGGGGCCCAGCTAGGACACAGGTGCAGAGGCCACTGTTCCCCCACCCATGGGCTCTTAGAAAAGCAACATTCAGCCTCCAGAATAGAAAAATATTTTTTCATTTACTTTGTGGCATCCTGTTTATTTCTCTTAAGCTTAGAAACAAATATGACAAAAATAAAATCAATGTGGTTGCTCAATAGATATTTTTAAGCTACACTGACATGTTAAGGAACCTATTGTAAGAACACAGGTTTATTAGGTTTTAAAGATACACATTGCTGTATTGACTCCCCAAAGATAAATACCCTCCAACACGCTGTGTAATCTTTACTTGTTTATATTCCTCAATTTTGGGTAGTAGTCTAAAGATAACTTTCCTTTGGGGTTTATATTTTTAGGCTTTGCTACTTTTCTTTGTTGATTCCTCCTGGACCTTTAAGCGACCACACCTACGTTTATTCTGTAGTAGACAAGCCATGGATCACAGCAGCAGCTCAGGAATAAACGGAGGGAGAAAGCAGCAGGACAGGGAGGAGGGGGGCGGACCAGCAGGGGAGGCTGAGGACCCAATGGGAGGGGTGTGGGCCGCCATCTGTGGGGCCGTGGGGATGAGCCTGCCTGGAGGACCTGCACGGGCGTCCCGGGGTTAGGGGGTGGCGGCAAAGTGGCATTTTCCCAAGAGAACTCAGTTGGCTCTGCTCTCTGCACCCCAAACTCTGTGCAGGTAACTGGGGAGCAGGGGTGGAGCAGCAACAGCTTGTGGAGGGAGTCAGCCCTGTCCCAGCCAGGCCAGCAGGGTGCCCACAGGGGTCCCCCTCATTCCCATGAGCCCCTCGGTGTGTGTTTGGTGATGTTGGTTTCAGGAGGTTGAATCAGGTGCTCTGCCCCCCCGACCCCCACCCCCGACCCCACGTCAGCCGCCCTCCTCGCAGTGCCCCCTCGTGGAATCCACTGCCCAGGGCTATGCCCTGGATATCATTTTTTCTTCATTGTAAAAGAATTGTAGAGAATATTTTTTTATTTTCATATTTATTTGGCTGTGCGGGGTCTTAGTAGTGTGGAGTCTAGTCCGACCAGGGATTGAACCCAGGTCCCCTGCACTGGGAGCGTGGAGTCTTAGCCACTGGAAGTCACTGGGGAAGTGATCACCAGGGAAGTCCCGGTAAAAGAATATTCATTAGAGAAGTAGAGAGGTGAAGAGCCTGATGCTGGAGACAGCCCTCCCCCTTCTTAGTCTCCCTGCTTAGCTTTGTTTTTATGACCTCCCTCCCCTAGTGCAGGGTCAGACCCCTGTTCAGGCACCGAGGGCCCAGGTGCCCATGGGCAGGAGCGGGGCTCCAGGGGTGGCCGCCAGGGGGCAGCACCAGCCCACCCGCTCTCAGCCCTTGTGTCTTTGAACCTGGGGAGCCATGTCTCTGTCCCGTTAGCAAGTTCACTGCCTCCTGGGGCTGCTTCACTGTCCTAATGACTTAGAAAGGAAGCTTTCAGCCCTCACGGGGGTCTGTGTCCTGTCTGCACATTGTCGCAGGTGCTAAGTCTGTCTGTTACGAAGGGCGGGGGGGGGGGGGGGAGAAGCGGGCCAGGTGAGGGGCCTCCCGCCGCAGCATGTGACACAGGGGGGTGGGGTGGGGCATCGTCAGACTCCGGGGCAGAGAAAGGACAAGCTCGTTGTTGAAAGCTGCTTGTTAAATGTTGGCCTGTCTCCTCCGCATATTTTTACAGATAAATGACTTTAATAAGTCAAGGTCCTGTATCGTTTTTCTTTTTCTCCAAGCTTCTCAGAACACAGCAGGCTTGGCTGCAGCCACCACTGTTTGAGAGTAAAAATACAAGTGTCATTGGGAGCCTTGTCACGGGGTGAGAGTGTTGTGCCTTAAAGGTTGTCTTCTCTGACTGCTGGGTCTTGCTCTGCGTAGTTTTCTTGGAAGGACATCTGGATACAGTGTCTGTGCTCTTCAGGCCAACACGGGGCTGGGTGCGCAGAGCGTGGACAAGCTCTTGGCATCCATCTTCCAGAGCCGCCTGGTGAGGCTTGGAGGAGGGGGTGCGTGCGCTGCCCCCAGCTGACGAGGTCAGGGAGACGATAACCTTCCAGAAGCTCCTCACATGAGGGGCTGGCCTGCCCGCTCACCCCAGAGACAGTGCAAGAACGTGGCTCCGACCCCAGATTCTGCTGCTTCCCTGGAGCCTCTGTGGCAAGAGTTCTGTTTTCCTTTGAAGAGACCTGTTGGCCGCCCAGAATGTGTGGCATCTGCCCTGAGGGAGGAGAGGGCCAGGGACTTCTGGCTCACCCGGCCCCTTCTGTCCCTGGGCAGCGCTTGATCCTCCAGTGTCTCCAGGCTCTTCCCTGACCTCCAGGTGGGCGCATCGGCTGTGGCCTCAGTGGGTTCATCCTTTCCAAGACCCCGGTGGTGGGGCTGAGCCCCGGGGGGCCTCGGGTCCCCCTGCAGGGGTGGGAATGGGGACCAGCCTGGCAGGCAGAGGACCCCGTGGGTCTGGCTCAGCTTCAGAATGGCAGCGCGGTGGCCTCGGCCTGGGGTGACTGACCCTGGCTGTCCTCACCGGCATGGGGCCAGGTGCTCCCAAGGGGTGGCCTCAGGGTCTGAGCGGGTCAGGCCTGCTGCCCTCCCCTGGGACGCACCACCCAGGTTCCTGTCAGGCAGGGCCATGTCGAAGGCCTGTCTGGCTTGGCCTAAGTGCCGGTGCTGAGGTCTTCTGCTGAGGTCATCCCCTTCCCTCCCTCCAGCTGTGGGGCCTGTTCCACAGGTAACCATAGACCCCCGTCTCGGTGCTTCGTGGCCTCAGACCTGGGCCCAGAGCCCTCCGCTGGGCTGGGCAGGATTGTCTAGGGGGCTTTCAGGCCTGGCCCTGGGCTGAGCTCCAAGCCCTGGGGAGGGCTCAACCGCCTGGCTGTGTCTGGCAGTCTCAGCGCCACTCCGTCCACGCTGGGTTAGCAGTGCCCTCGAGCTCTAGTTAGACTCCTTGGCTGGGGTGTCCCAGCGGGTGGTGGGGGGCATACTGAGATGGAAGTGTATCGGAAAATGCTCCCCACCTCTGAGGTGCCTGGGGCTACAGCCCAGCTGGAGGGGCTTCTGTCCTGGGCCTCCTGGTGGCCAGAGGGCTGAGCTCCTGGGTGTGGGGTGAAGGGTGAGGTCGGGGCTGTCACAGGCCCCACGTCACCACGCGATTCTGGAAACCAGTTTCGAAGCCTGGTTTCTGCCTCAACTGCATCCGTGAAGGAGAAGTTCTAGGACCATTCCCCTTAAACTTCCCCAAGGGCCACTGCTGTTACCAGCTGTTATCTTGACGGCTAGTGGGAGGTCCCCCTGTCCTTCCCCACGATGGTCTAGACTATTCTGGGCCCTTTTCTGTCTGTGTGAATTTTAGGGTCAGCTTGCCAAGTTTTAAGAGAAATTGATAAGAACTGTACTGACTTGACAGATTACTTTGGGCAGAGTCTCTGATACCTTGTAACCTTGGGATTACAGCCATCTTTTTTAAGCAGAAAACATTGATAAAAATGTCACTTTATCAGTCCTGCCTTCAGGAAGCTGGGGGACCTCCACTTTGCTGAGAACCAGTGGGGGTGACGTGCCCGTTACTGGTTGGTAACCAGGTCTGAATGAAATTGTAGGTTCAGGACCCTCATTCCAGGCCACCACTTTAAGAAAGTCTGTTGACCTTGGGATCTGGGGACCCCGGGCTGTTGAGGCCACTTCCTCCAGTGCTTGTGGTGGAGGGCCTTTCCCCACTTCTTCCTGGCTTTGGGGTCTGGGGTCTTAAGACTGAATGACGTGGAAGAGACGAACCCACAGCCTCTGTTGTTCATGGACTAGTTTGTGTTTTACAAAGAGGGAGGGTGGGTTTGTGCACTGACTCGGCAGCTCTGTCCTCGACCTGCTCACCGTCCTCGTGAGCTGCTTCAAATTGTTTCCTACTGCCCGGGGCCCAGCGGCTTTTCCTGGCCCTGCCGTCACCCACATTCCTCTGGGCTCAGTTTCCAACCCCCCTCACGGTCTTTGTTCCTGGATTAAGCCGGCCAGCTGTCGCTGCCTCCGGCCAAGCTTCACATGTGGGTCCCAGCAGAGGAGACCTGGCCTGGTTCCCGTTCCCCTAGGCGGGCACGCACACAGGGCTGCTCCGTGGTGTGTCCTTGTTGGTGACAGGGACAGCCCCTCTGGTGGCTCTTGATGGCAGTGTTCTTCACAAAGTGCTCCAGTCGAGAGTCTTTCCGGGATCTTAAGGCAGGAGGTTGGGTGGGGGATCAGCCTGAATGTGCATCTGTCCTGTGTCCTGAGGCGTCTGGGTCCTTCCCCGCCCCCCGCTGTGGTCCCCACAGGCCCCCCGGTGCTGGGTGCCATGGCATGGATGCATGGCGCCCCCTCCCTGGGCAGCATCTCTGTGTTTTGAGAGAAACCCCGGCCGTGAACCCAGGTGCTGCACGATGGGCGGGGGTCTTGTCCCAGCGCCTTGGCCAGCGCGTCCCCAAGGCCGACTGGTGAGAGAGGGGTGGATAGTTTTAGTTGGATGAGGCTTCTGACCCGTTGCTGCATCCAGGCAGCCGTCAGGCCCACTAGCCAGTGACATGGGGACTGTCACCCGTGTCGAAAGACAAACCCCATCCGCAAAAGGGATCTTTGTGCCCTGAGGTCAGACTCAGGTCACAAATGCAGAAGCTGTGCAGGGCCTCTCTGCCAGGCCGGTTCTGTCCCTTCCGTGGCGGTGTCCACACTGCCTGAGCGCCCCCGTGTCGCCCTGAGCCTGTCTGCCACTCACAGCCCCTTGTGACTCCCAGGGCTGGAACTCCAGACTCTGCTCCGGGCTTCAGGGCTCCTACCTCACAGATTGCTTACAGGTCACTGCCCCACTCACTGCACACACGTGTGCACCCATGCACACACAGCCATTCCCCCATGTGCGCTGCTCCCTCCCAGCGGTTCTCTGTCCTCACCTCACTGCTGGGCCTCCATCCGGGCCTGCGCGGGTGTGTCCTGACCCCTGGCTGACAGGGTCAGGTTCAGAGGCACATGGGGGTGTGTGTGTGTGTGTGTGTGTGTGTGCGTGCATGCGTGCACACTCGCAAGTTTGGTAGTTTCTCTGAAAGGTAAGGACTCTGTTAACAAAACCACAGTACCATTAATACACCTCAAAGTGAATACTTCCTTAATACTTCAAATAGTCTGGTTCAGATTTTCTTGATTGTCTCATATTTCTAAAACTTAAAAATGTTTTCTCTTATTATTTAATACTATGCTTTGAAATAATTTCAAAGTAACAGAAAAACCTGTGAAACTAGCACAAGGAAATCCCCTGCCCAGACGTCAGCATCACCACTCAGCACGATGAGGACGTGTGTGGAGGTGGTGCCATATTCTGGCCTGTGACTGGCAGAGGGTCCTGTCGGTGCCTCTTTACTGCCTAAGGTCCAGCCTTGGGGCAGCTCAGGGCCCTCAGTCTGTGACGGTCCCTCCGTCCTTTGTCTGTCGTGGCACTTTGTGACACTTTGAAACAACACTGGAGTGTTGTTTTGTTGAATGTCCCTCTCTAAGGGTTTGATGTTTTTTTAAGCAATCATATAATTTCTCATCCAAATGAAAACACTTGTTAATTGGTACTCGGTTCCTTATTGCACCCGACCAATCTGGAGGTAAACCAGGTCAGCAATGCTCTGGCACTTAGTCTCTCTGCTCAGGTTCTTAGTTTGTTGAGATACAATCGACAGGTTGTGTTAGTTACAGTTGTACAGTATAATGACTCAGTATCTGCATATGTAACAAAATGATCACCGTGATAAATCAGTATCTCCTGGAGTTTGCTCAAACTCATGTCCATTGAATTGTTGATGCTATCCAACCATGGCATCCTTTGTTGCCGCCTCCTCCCTTCAGTCTTTCCCAGCATCAGGGTCTTTTCCAATGAGTCAGCTCTTCCCATCAGGTGGCCAAAGGATTGGGGCTTCAGCATCAGTCCTTCCAATGAATATTTAGGGTTGATTTCCTTTAGGATGGCTTCCCTAGTAGTTGAGCTGGTAAAGAATCCTCCTGCAATGCAGGAGACCCTGGTTCAATTCCTGGGTCAGGAAGATCTGCTGGAGAAGGGATAGGCTACCCACTCCAGTATTCTTGGGCTTCCCTTGTGGCTAAGCAGGTAAAGAATCCACCTGCAATGCAGGAGACCTGGTTTTGATCCCTGGGTTGGGAAGATCCCCTGGAGAAGGGAAAGGCTACCCACACCAGTATTTTTTTAAATTAATTAATTAATTTTAATTGGAGGCTAATTACATTGCAATATTGTAGTGGTTTTTGCCATACATTGACATCAGTCAGCCATGGATGTACATGTGTCCCCATCCTGAACCCCTTCCCACCTCCCTCCCCATCCCATCCCTCAGGGTTGTCCCAGTGCACCAGCCCTGAGAGCTCGGTTTCATCTTTGAATCTGGACTGGCAATCTATTTCACATATGGTAATATACATGTTTTAGTGCTGTTCTCTCAAATCATCCCACCCTCGCCTTCTCCCACAGAGTCCAAAAGTCTGTTCTTTATCTCTGTGTTTCTTGCTCTTTCGCATATAGGGTCATCTTTATCATCTTTCTAAATTCCATATATATGCGTTAATATACTGTATTGGTGTTTTTCTTTCTGACTTACTTCACTCTGTATAATAGGCTCCAGTTTCATCCACCTCATTGGAACTGATACATTCTTTTTAATAGCTCAGTAATATTCCATTGTGTATATGTACCACGCCTTTCTTATTCATTTGTCTGTGGATGGACATCTAGGTTGCTTCCATGTCCTACCTATTGTAAACAGTGCTGCGATGAACACTGGGTACACATGTCTCTTTCACTTCTGGTTTCCTCAGTGTGTATGCCCAGCAGTGGGATTGCTGGGTCGTATGGCAGTTCTATTTTGTTTTTAAAGGAATCTCCACACTGTTTTCCATAGTGGCTGTACTAGTTTGCATTCCCACCAACAGTGTAAGAGGGTTCCCTTTTCTCCACACCCTCTCCAGCATTTATTGTTTGTAGACTTTTGGATCACAGCCATTCTGACTGGTGTGAAGTGGTACCTCATTGTGGTCTTGATTTGCATTTCTCGGATAATGAGTGATGTTGAGCATCTTTTCATGTGTTTGTTAGCCATCTGTATGTCTTCTTTGGAGAAATGTCTGTTTAGTTCTTTGGCCCATTTTTTGATTGGGTCATTTATTTTTCTGGTATTGAGCTGCATGAGCTGCTTATATATTTTTGAGATTAATTCTTTGTCAGTTGCTTCGTTTGCTATTATTTTCTCCCATTCTGAAGGCTGTCTTTTCACCTTGCTTATAGCTTCCTTTGTTGTGCAAAAGCTTTTAAGTTTAATTAGGTCCCATTTGTTTATTTTTGCTTTTATTTCCATTACTCTGGGAAGTAGGTCATAGAGGATCCTACTGTGATTTATGTCAGAGAGTGTTTTGCCTATGTTTTCCTCTAGGCCACTCCAGTATTCTGGCCTGCAGAATTCCACTGGACTCGACTGAGCAACTTTCTCTTTCCTTAAGGATTAACTGGTTTGACCTCCAAGGGACTCCTAAGAGTTTACTGTTAGCAACTCGCAAGTATGCCACAGCATGTTAGCTAGTCCTCACGCTGTACTGTACATCCCCACAACTTATAACCAGAAATCTGTACCGCGGACTCCCTGTACCATTTTGCCCACCCTCTACTCCCTGCCCTGGCAAACACTGGTCAGTTCTCTTTATCTATGGTTGTTTTGTTTAGATGTCACATATGAGTGAGATCACACAGTGTTTATCGTCCTCTGTCTGACTGACTTCACTTAGCATAATGCCTTCAAGTTCTATCCATGTTGTTGCAAATGGCAAGATTTCATTCTTGCTCATGGCTGAACGACATTCCATGGTACACCACGTTTTCTCTGTCCATTCACCCACTGGCGGTCACTTAGGTTGTTGCCATGTCTTGGCTGTTGTAAATAATGCTGCAGTGATCATGTGTCTTTAAAGGTGGTGATTTGCTTGCCTTGGATAAATACCCAGCAGCGGAATTGCTCTATTATATAGTAGTTCTGTTGTTACTTTTTTGAGGAATCTCTGTATTATTTTCCAGAGTGTCTGCACCAATTTACACTCCCATCAAGTGTACACAAAGCTTCCCTTTTCTCCGTGTCCTCAGCAATACTTTTTTGTCTTTCTGATGACCGCTATTCTTTCAGATGTAGGTGACATCTCATTGTGGTTTCAATTTGCATTTCTCTAATAATTAGTGATGGTAAACCTCTGTCCATGTGCCTGTTGGACATCTGTATGCCTTCTTTGGGAAAATGTCTGTTTAGGTCTTGTGCCCATTTTTAAATCACATTTTTATTTTTTGGTTTGAGTTACACGAGTTCTTTGTGTATCTTGTGTATTATCCCCTTACATACGGTTTGCAAATATTTTCTCCTGTTCAGTGGGCTGCCTTTTCATTTTGCTGGTGGTTTATCAAGGCTCTGTTAATATTTAATTGCCCTGCCTCTCTTCCCTCTTGGAATGAAACCTGTTGAGTTCCTGTCTACACTTCCATGAATGATCTTATTTAACTACTGTTCATGTGCTAATAATGTAAAAATCTCCCTCTTCAGCCAAGATCTCTCCTGGGCTCCAGACTGTCTTTCACTCTGTACCCCAAGAGACCTAAACTCCAGGAGATTGGGTCACTTCTTCCTTTAACGTCCTGCTGCCTTCAGGGTCAGACCCTCCACAGAGGGCTCCAGCTGCACCAGTTCTCCTGGGTGGCACCTCCTAACTGGTGGTCCCAAGTCTAGGCTCTGACCTCTGCCCAGAGGCCCTTCCTCCCCTCCATCTGGACCAATCCACCCAGGCTCCGCTTTGGCAGGAAGCCGCCCGTGCTGCCATGGCTGGGTTAACTTTCTTTGTACATTTACCCCGGAGAGGGTGAGTCCTTGGACTGTACTATTTAATCTGTATTCCTACTGCCTGAAACATCCCTGGCACTCAGGTATTTGTTCAGTGTGAGCAGAGATATTATAATAAATTTCTTGTCCTCCTAATGCTAAGTTAAGGTGTGAATGACAGGAAGCTGAGGGGTCGAGTCAGACCCACCCTCTCACCATCTGCTGTGTGGCACTGGGTGGGCTTGCTGGAGCAAGAGAGGAGGACAGGTGCAGCCCTTACCTTTCCCTCCCAGGGGAAGGGGAGGAAAAGGTGCAGTTGTGTCTGTGGCCCCAAGTGTTGTAGGAATATGGGGAAAGTGAAGGTTAACTTTCAAAGGCAGTCTGAAAACTCAAGATACTGACTTGCACTGGACCTTAAGAAATGAGATTGGTTTGGGAGAGAGTTCACCTTGAGCAAAAGCTCAGCTGCGGCCCCCACCAGGTGTCCCACTGCGGGACCGGGGTGTCTGCCCAAGCTCAGGGAGGTATGCGGCAGGAGCAGGTTGTGGAGGCCTTTGGAGGCAAAACGGAGGAGCTGGGGTTCTTCCTGACATGACCCCCACTCCTGCCAGGAGGGGTCCCAGGGGGGCTGTGCCCTCACTGAAGGATGGGAATGAGGCCATTCAGGGCTTGGAGAGCTGGAAAAGTAAAGCTCTTGCAAAGGCAGGACTGACAGCAAGTGATGAAAAGCTCATAACATGTTGTCAGCCCTGTGTGTGCATGCTGGACGGGCTCGGTGTGGATCTGAGGTCCTGGGGCAGACAAGGGTGTTTGCCGGCCGACCCTGCCGCCCTCTTCCTGTTCAACTCGACAGATTTCTGCCCCCCACCCCCAGAGCAGAGAGAAGGGAATTGGGGAGGGTAGTCTACGCCTGAGTTGGCTCTCCCTCTCCATTGTGATGCCTGTCTTGGTCACCTGACCTTTCCTGACCTTATCCCCACATCCACGTGGTGGCCAAGGACTCGGACATGTCCCTCTGCTCCTTCCCTGGGGCCACAGATCACCCCACACAGACCGTCGTAGTTCTTCCCTGCTGTCTAAGTGGCTTGTACTCAGCGTCATCAGGTGGACTTGTTGCTGCCAAGATGCCATTTCCAGGTCTTCCTGCTCAGTCATCTGCTCCATCAGTGTCTAAAGCTGCTGGACCCAAAGGAGGAAGCGATCCATGGACCTCCCTTCAAGTCAGGGGCCATGGCTGCCCCCAGGCCTTGGGCAGTTAGGCTGGCTGACATGGTCTCCTGCCTTCAACGCTGACAGCTGGTCAGGTTCTACCTTCCCACCCTGTCACCCATCACGTGCCTTCCCGCATATGTGCTTCCATAACTGGTTGCGTGAATGTCCTTCTTAGCTGGACACTTCTTAATTCAGCTGCTGCCCGGCAGTCCCAGGCAGTGCAGGCCAGGGAAGACCAGTCCACAGAGGTCCCCTCGGGCTGATCGAGTTTGGTTCATTTCTGTCCTGTGCTCCCGTGGGGCTAGAATTCCAAGGCCTTCCTGGGTGATGACCAGCATACAGTGTGTCCCCCATGAGGTCAGAGGTCACAGCTGTGACTCTTGAGACTTCAGGATCACAAGGGCTCGGCTCAAGAAGAGGGCAGATGAACAGCGATGAGAGTTGGGTCATGGCAAGCTTGTGACGTGAGGGATGTTAGGGAGGAGTGCTGGTCCCCACCAGTGACCTCCTGGTTTCAGGGAGGTGGGGTCAGAGTCTGCCGACAGCTGCAGGCCTGTCGTGGGCTGCTGACACTTGGATATTGGCATCTGACCAGAAAGTAGGGCAACTTGGAACATGGAGTGGTCAGGTCTAGGGTCTCCTCCACTTTCCAGGTCCCGGCCTGCCCGCCCCCCTCCCCATGTCACTCAGCCCCTTCGCACGGACAGGGGGGTGCGTGGACCTTGACAGACAGAGGGACCTGGGTCTGGGCCTCCTGAACGGGTCTGGCGGCTGGGAGCGGGAGGCCACAGGACCCTTGGAGGAGCTGCAGGCTCTGGGCTGAGGGGCATCTCCCTTTTCGGGGTGTGCGGTAGACTCCGGGAGCGGTTCAGGGAGTGTGGCCCGGGCCCCAGCGCCGCCCTCTCCCCGCAGGATCTCCTACGACCCGGGCCGCTTCCCGCGGTACCTGCCCGAGGCCTACTGCCTGTGCCGGGGCTGCCTGACCGGGCCACACGGGGAGGAGGACGTGCGCCTGCGCAGCGCCCCAGTGCTCGTGCCCGCGGTGGTCCTGCGCCGGACCCCGGGCTGCGCGGGCGGTCGCGCCGTCTACGTCGAGGAGTATGTCACCGTGCCCGTGGGCTGCACCTGCGTGCCCGGGCCGGACAAGGACGCAGACGCTGCCAACTCCAGTCTGGACAAGTCGGCCCGGCCCTGACCGCCCACCCGGGACCCCGGGCCCGAGGAAACACGCCCAGCGGTGGACCGGACTGGACCAGACCGTGTGGTGGGGTGCCCCGGACTTCCTCGAGCAGGAGCGCAGGGCAGCTGGAAGGTGATGGGGACTGAGCGGGATGGCCCGCCTCGCCCCCAGGATCACGGGAGGGGTAAGCCTCAGAGGACACACTGATGCTTGCAGTCTTTTTTAAAAAGTAGAGTGTAAACCGTTTATTCAGCTATTTTTTCGATAGGGGCAGGAACAAAGTATTTTCATATTAGCCATTCTGAGCAAGTATATTTTTACCTGACCTGTAAACATTTCATAAACATTGTTTTCACTTCCTCAGCAGGAATTTTTAGAAGCTCAGGTAGGCTGACTCTTGCTTCGGTTGGTCACCAGTGGACACGCCTGTACAGGACCTGCCCTCCCTATGGGCAGCTCAGCTCACCCCAGTCTCACTTTATTCATGAGGATATAAATCACCACAGGTTTATACAGGTAGAAAGTTTTTCACTTTTCAAAGTCAGGGGCCAGTTTGTGGAAAGAGACAGTGAGGTCAGAGTGTGGTATGTGAGATCTGTGCCGATTCCCAGGTACCTGGCTAGTTTTAAGGGCTTCAGGAGCTATTAAGTGGGCAGACTTACAGTTTCCAGAAGGCAGAAGTGGAGCCTCTTCTAGCACTGCAGCTAAACCCCAGAACTATCTGTAAACGTGAGACCTTCTTAACTCCATTTATGTAACATCTGTAGGTAGGTGAAGGGCATGCTGGCTGTGATGGGCTGGACTCGGCTTTGATGGGCTCAACTAGTTCTTAGAGGAAACGATGTTTAAGGTTTTAATTTTATGGTTGAAGTTTTTAAGAGCAACTATGAAGTCAGCCTCTCTGTTTATGTGCTCTCTTCCCCACTTACCATCAGCCTTGGTTTGATCTGAATGGAAGCTTTACTGAGAACTTCCAGTTTGTATTATATATTGACAGAGGTTGTACATGAAAAAGTGCTGAGCAAAATTCATATTTTCCAAATAAAAATTCAGAACTGAAACCTGTGGGTAGTTCTATACAGCTTGGGGTGAACATTACTTCCCTGCTCAACCTCTGAAAATAACAACATAAGGTAAGCCTAGTGGTGGTATATCTGGAATACACCACTAGATATACTGTGTCAGAAGGGTTCAGGTCAACAACAAAGAAATACACAAAAAGAAAAACTGCCTTTCAAACCTTCGGTAATTATTTCAATCATTGTCACTACTGTGTAACATTTTCCAGCCACTCTGCAAATATAAATAGTGCAAACATCAGAGCACTGGCCAAAGGAGAGTAAATGTATTTATTACATGTGGAAAATACTGCAGTTCATTAACTGTGTTCATCAGTTTAGCTCACCTTAGCTGTTAACAGGCAGCACATTCCCAATGGAAGAATCAAATTTCCCTGCCAAGATCCAGAAAGGTAACCTTTATTTGCACTTTCTCTCTGAATGGAATTCATTTAACAAATATTTACTGGGCACGTGCCCTCCCTCTTCTGGACACAAACTGCATCTTCAACTACAACCCCCCTGGCTGTTAGAGCCAGGGGCTGAGGTCTTGGCTGGTCACTATGTACTGCTCTTTACCTGTGTTAAGGAGGAGAGCAGACTAGATGAGGTTTAAAAGTTCCTTCAGATATAATTCCACAGACTCAAGTTGGCAAAAGCACCCTGAGCTCCAGGGACATCCTAAGGAAATCATAATGTCTTTACCTCGAAAATGAGGGCTGGGGAGGTGGTAGTTTTTCAGAGAGGAAATGTCACTTGGGTCCTTCTTGCACTGGGAGCTGTACTGACAGATCACGGTCTAGCCCGGAGTCATAATTCACGAAACAGCGAAACTCGTTTCCTAGGGTGCGAGTGTGTTCTGGAATAAACTTGCACATCTTCACTCCAAGCAGCTTTGCTGCCGCCTCCTCCATGACAGCACCTGAAGAGAACCACCAGACAAGCCTCAGCGCCACGCTGGCCAGGGCAAGGAGCAGTGAGCTGACAGTTCCACTCAGCAATAGGGGGAAGGTCAGTGCTTTCTATCCTTTTACTTCCTCCAACATTTTTGCCAAGTTCCTACTATTTTTCCCTTTATCAAGAATTTTTCTGCCTCTACAAAGCTGAGATACTTAGAAATTGTAAAAATTGCTTATATTCTACAAAGTAACAAGAAAAGATACTTTTACTAAAAACTTTTTCCAACTTGGACTCAGGGGCCCCTTTCTCAGTAATATCTAATTGTGCAAACTCATACGGATACATCTGTACCAGCTTCTGGCTGATGACTGCACATCTCCCTCCAGCCCGTCCTCAGCACCCGCTACACCAGGGGGAGCGAGGGGCTGCAGGCCTGAAGTAGGGGGACCTACAGTTCATGTTTTTGTTTTGAAACACCAGGATAATCCCCCTCCCTCACCGGTGAGAACATCTTCTGTTCTGGTAAACCAAATCTAACGTCTCGCTCTGTGACCTCTGACATCCACTTTAACCCCAGAGGTTGCAAATTTCTTTTATCAGCTAGAGAGGCTGAGCCAGACATGTTATTAGTACTGACACTGCTGTGTACAGATAACACTCCTGGCGCCCTCACCCCGTGCCAAACCCCACTTCCTGGGCGTCGTGCCAAAGAATTCTCAACAGGCCCCGAGAGGCAGGAGCACCTCAGCCCCCGGGTGCAGGGAGGTAAGTGGAATGAGGTCACAGGGTGTGTGGTCAGCCAGCACCCACCTGTGCACAGCAGGATCTTGCCCCGAGTCAGGAGCTTGATGGTTTCGGACATTTTCCTAAGACATTCCTCTGAAAGATAGGGGGGATCTGCCACGACGATGTCAAAGCTGTGTGTGGCGATCCTCTCAGGTAAGGCCACAGGGTTCTTGTAGTCATAGTAGACAAAGTCCTCTCCGTATGCGGCAAACCTGCGGTCGTACTCGAAGATGCAGACAGAGACAGCGTCTCTGTGCCGCTCTCTCAGCTTCTGGTAGACACTGGGCGCGCTCAAACACGCTATTCTGGAACAGAGACCCAGCTCATGAACGAGCTTTGTGATAGCGTATAGCAGCAAATAACCACTTCACTAAAAAAGTATGGCCCACGTTCAGATTTTCTTAAAACACTACAAACTACAGTGATAACAGCAGTGAATTTGGGAGGAATCTGGTGTTTACAGATCTACAACTCATAATTTTTAAGTATGAAATGTACTTTTCATGGTAAAAAATGTGAAACATTAGGTACAAGAGTTATGCAGCCCATGACCTGAATTTACCTATTATTTTCCTGTTGGTCTCTTTTAACATTTATTTCAAATACTTTTAAGCCTCAAGCTAAATATTTTCAAGTTATTTTGTAATATTCATATATTTACTATATAAAGAAAAAGCCTTAGGACTTTCAGATAAAGATGCAGAGGGAACACATTCATTTAGATTTGCTTCTTCAAAGCAAATAAATCATGAGAAGGAAACCTGTAACAGCAAGACAAATGAGAGAAGACAAAGGAAACACACTCAGGAAGCTGATAGACAAGGTTGTGGGCTAGGTGGTTTCTGACTCTGCAGGCCCAAGGGAGCCAAGTACCAAACTGGCAGCCAGGAAAGCTGAGAGGGGGCCTCGCTGACACCAAAGCACCCACAGCTCAGGAAGCTGAAAACCTGGTAACTCAAGAAGTAGGGGTGCAGGGGGACTGTTTTTGGAAGGTCTATCGAAGAGGAAACTTCCCAGGATTCTCATCTCTGCGCCAAGCCTCCACACTGTGGGAGAAAATGGGAAGGATGTTCTCCGGATGGGGTGGGGGCATAGCTAGTGGTGAAGGGCCGTGTGGAATGGCCAGATGTTGGGACCCCTGACCTATGTGCCCAGTGGAATGAGGTCAACGAGATGCATGACTCCCAGGAAGGAAGGTGGCTCTTTCTGGGGCTTTTACCAGCCCACGAAAAAGCCTGGATATACTGACCGGCCATTCCTGGGAAAACAGCTGATCCACACCAACCAACTGGAGACACCAAGCAGAGAAAGCCTGCCCGTGTATCAGAGCTTCCAGCCTTAGCGTGCCCACCTCAGCAGACAACTCAGCAGAGGGTCAGCAGACAACTCAGGAGAGGGTCAGCAGACAACTCAGGAGAGTCAGCACGTACTAAAGCCAAAATATTAATAAAACACGAGAGGCATGCTGGAGTCAGAGACGGTGAAGAGAAGTCCTGTAATGTGATATCCTCAGAAGGATAAACAAGATACCAAGATAAATATCCAGAGACCTAAGAAATTACAGGTGATAAAGTACAGGACAGCAAAAATGGCAAAGTCAGTGGAAAGTTTCAAAGATAAAGTTGAGGAATTTTCCCAGGTCAGGTAAGAAAGACAAAACAGGTGAAAAGGACAGAAAGAAAATGAATCGGGTTAAGAACAGAAGAAAAAAAAAAAGACAATTTTCCCAAACTGGAGGACCTGAGTTAGAACAGAAAGGCTTCCACCTCATTCAATAAATGAAAGCACCATACCAGGACACAGAACACTGGGGATCAGGAGAAAACCCTAAGCCAGCAGGGGCCAGGGATGGGAAAAACAGGTTTCTCATAAGACGTTGTATTTCTCAATAACTAACACATCAAGAGAATGAGTAGAATAAAAATATTTTCAGACAGGTTTTTAAAATTTCCGTCTAGTGAAAAGTGTTGAAGGATGTACCCAACCAGGATAAAGCTGTGACCTAAGGACTGGGATACTGGATACAGGAAGGTCAGAACAAGAGAGATAAGAGGACACTTGGTAGATGGTGGAGGGAAATACCAAGACCAGAGCCAGACGTAAACCAGTCCAGACAGAAGAGATGGCAAAGCTGGGGAAGGGGGAGTGGGGGCGGTATTTTTTTTCAAGGAGTTGAAATATGTGTGAGTTCACTGATTAAAGAGATTTACACCACTGGGGAAAATTTGAGGGTCAGTGATATGGATGTATAAACCCTATTTAACCAAGACAGGATATAACTAACACCAATTCTATACAATCACTTCCAGGAAACAAATACAGTAACACTTCACAGGTCATTTTATGAAGCTACTAATAGGAAACCCAAACCAAAGGAATAATACAGGAAATTTCAAACTTAATTATTATCACTCATGAAAGTTGCTGAGTCGTGGCCGACTCTTCATGACCTCATGAACTTCTCCATGGGGATTCTCCAGGCCAGAGTACTGGAATGGGCAGCCATTCCCTTCTCCAGGGGATCTTCCCGACTCAGGGATCAAACCCAGGTCTCCCTCATTGCAGGCGGATTCTTTACCAGCTGAGCCACCAGGGAAGTATGTAGAAGCAAAAGCCTCAAAAAATATTACCAGTGAGTTCAACCATTTAAAAAATGGATATAACTACTGGGAGCACAGACAGGAAGCACACGTGTGCAGTGGAGGATGAAGGAGCTAAATCCTTAGTCTCTTAAGGTGAGATGTCTGTGAGTGACAAATGAACAAGTGCCAATATAAACAGGTTTAGAAATGTAGAAGGGCTGAAAGGCAAGGGGGGGCGGCACCAAGGGGAAAATTAACAATGGATTACTTTTTTCAACAAGTCTTTCAGGACCATTTGACTTTATATGCACACACAGTTCTGACAGAAATAAAAACCAAACTAACAAAACATAATTCTTAAAATTTCAGAAAGATCAAACATTAACATTTTTTCTTTTAAAGCAATTCTAGGGGAATAAAAGTAACAGGTTAGAAAAATGTTAAAATAAGGAACAGATTAAGACGACTTACACGGAACAGGGTTTTTGAGTGTGCCCCTAGATGCGACAGGAAAGCATCCTTACTTCCTTGTGGTCTTCAAATCATCAACCACAGGTTTTGCAGATTACAGCTGAACCTTCTTATGAACCATCTCTCATCCAGGAAGGACATTTAAAGTATTACTTTAGATTAAAAGGCAAAGAGAAGTAAACCCAGTATCTCACCTGCCGCCCTCCCCGGCAGCTGCCACAGCGTCCTCAGCAAGGCGCAGGGCTGTCTCCGGGCTGTACCAGAACTGGCTCAGCTGCTGTGACAGGAACGAGTGAATTATATTAGACCTGGCATACACTTGTCCTTTTAATTCATACCTACTTACCAATATGAACTCTATCAACAGCCAGTGCCACTGCTGGGCCATGCAATATATTATGTGCTTCCTTCTGGTATGGCAGCTCCTATTTGTCTACAGTTAATAAACTGCTGTTGCATTTGCTTGGGTTCTCTGAAGCTATCCCTAATTCTCCCCATATCACCCTGTAGCTCCTGAGAAGTGGTGCATGGGAAGTCAAAGTTGTGAGACTTACCATGTCTTATACAGTTAAGATTTTATCCTCACATTTCATTGGTAACTCAGCTGGGCATAGAATCCTAGACTGAATGAAATTTTCACTCTAAATATTGAAGGCAGTGCTTCATTGTTTTCCTAGTTTCTAATAAAGCTATTGAGAAGTGCAATGTGACCTGTACTGAGACACTGGAGGTGACGTGCTTTTCTCCAAAAGGTTCTAGGATCTTCTTTGTCACCTACATCCAAAAGTTTCACTCATGCCTCCTGGACTTATCCTCTAGTTTTATAATGTATTCTTTCAAACTTCCTGGGAGATTTCTTCATTTTTGTGAACAAACCAAAACAAGTGCCAAAAATATACAAATAGTTAATTCAGGTAGTGAAATTATGACTTGTTTTTTTATTCATGTTTTTACCTATTTTCTTCACCAACCATAGATTACTTTCAGAATCAAAAAGAAAATACATAGTATTTAAGTAAGCAAAAGGCAAAGAGAAAAAGACTACCTTAAGGTGGACTCAGGTTTCTAATATTTACTATTCAAAGCATCAAGCTAAAGATGAAAACATGACGAAGAAAAACTAGAGGCATCTGAGTAGGTGGAACATTCAGAGTAAATAGAAACATTTCTGTCCCAGTTTCAAACAGATGAATTTTATATAATTTTATGTAAAATATAAACTTTATATAACTTAGATCTAAACTTGACACAAAATATAAAAGACTGCACACACACATCTCCCAGCTGCAAAGTGATGGAGAGAGGCAGATGGATGATCAGGGTAGTCAAAGAAATTTCAAGCCTCATCTATTTCTCAACTAGGCTTCAAAAAAGGCAGATTTCTACATTACAGCTTAGTTTCCCTCAACTCTTTAAAATTCCTATTTTTATTTGGGCCATAAAATACAATTAAAATACATACTGTGCACCAGGAACTATTAATATCTTCTTTAAAAACCCCTTTCATCAATTTTTCACAGCATGTTTAACACCAGTTGCCCCATTACTGCAATGACCCCTTCCCACAAGGAATGCTGGGCTCCAGTAAAAACCAACAGAAAGAATCTGTCTATGAGAAAGAAGTACAGTCTGTGTTGGACACGGTGATACGCTCTTCCCTTATCTAAAACATCCCCTCCTCTGACCACCTAGCAGCCCGGGTCAGAATGAGGAAAATCTGCACTCCCAGTGTCTTAGCTACTGAACAGGCTATCAGCTTCGTAGTGACAAGTGAGACAAACTGGGCTGTTAGGTGGGGTGAAGACCAACAGTGGACTAGGTACAGAACACACTCCACACTGCCAACATGTCCTGATGGATGCAGAGCACAGTCACTTACCCAGTTCTCTTCTATTATCCCGATGTTATACTTGTCATCACCATGGAGGTCAGAGTGGTGCTGCTGCTGCTCAGCATAAAATTCCTGCAGAGCTGCAAGGGCGTATGAAGAAAGCTGGGGGGGGCCCTCATCTTCGGAGTCACTCATCACACCTGCGGGGAATGAGTCTAAGTGATGTTAGTGTGTTTTTCCTTTCCATCAAACAATTAAAAAAAATTAACTCACAGCAATGATCCAAACTGGAAGTGAGTTGTATCAGGAAAACAGGTATTTAAAATTTCTGAGACCAGGAACCTCCCTGGTGGTTCAGTGGCCAAGACCCCACACTCCCAGTGCAGGGCACGGGTTCTATTTCTGGTCAGGGAACGAGATGCCACGTGCCATAAACAAAGGCCCGGCGCAGCCAAACACATGCATACATACATCTGCAGAGATTTCCCACTGAACTACAGCCAAACAAATAAATGCATGCTTTCTCTCTCCACGTATACAGTTTTCACAATAAGATTTTTCACATTTTTATACCTCCTTGCAGAATGAAATCTGTAAAGATGTTTTGCTTTCTTCTGGTACCCCAGTGGTCACATGCAGATAATTCACAGTAGACTCTCTGAATCAGAGCTTTTTATGTGTTAATGTCATTGTTGAGGTGACCTAAGGCTCCTAGGTGTTATGATGGGATAAGTGAAGGATTAGTAAAGGAGGGGTAGAGGAAGAGATAGGAAAATTAAAAGGGATGAGAGACGATGCAAATTACCATCACAATGAGATACAACTATATACCTACCAGACTGACTACAATGGAAAAGACAGGTAACACCGAATGTTTTGGGGGGTATAGAATAATAGAAACTGCCTACTTTGCTGCTGAAATGTAAACTGATGAAAACATTTTGGATAACAATATTACCTTACCTCTGCTTCAAACTCAGTAATTCTGTATCATATAACTATATGAAACTCCTGTGATTCACATTAATAGACATGGAGAATACGTTCAAAGTGGAAATGTGTACTGGCAACAACCAAAACTACTGAAATGTCCACTCACTGGACATTACATAATATACTGCTATATATTCCTACAGTAGGATACTATATTGCAATGAAAACATTTCCGTTTCTCCTCTGCTGGCTTGCCACCTGTAACTGTTATGTAAGTAGTTACTTTAAGGATTACAGGTTTACAGGATTATCTATCATGGCATGCATTCAAATAATATTACACCACTTCTATGTTATACAAAAACCTTACAATTTGTATATAACTTCCATTTCTCTCCTCCAAGCCTTTGTGTTACTATTGTCCAATGTCTTATTTTTACATTTGATATAAACACACCACAGGCAAATTTGGCCTTGGAATAATGAAGCAGTGCAAAGGCTAACAGAGTTTTGCGAAGAGAATGCACTGATCATAGCAAACACCCTCTTCCAACAACACAAGAGAAGACTCTACACATGGACAACACCAGATAGTCAACACCGAAATCAGATTGATTATATTTTTTGCAGCCGAAGATGGAGAAGCTCTATACAGTCAGCAAAACAAGACAGGGAGCTGACTGTGGCTCAGATCATGAACTCCTTATTGCCAAATTCAGACTTAAATTGAAAGTAGGGAAAACCACTAGACATTCAGGTATGACCTAAATCAAATCCCTTACGATTATACACTGGAAGTGACAAACAGATTCACGGGATTAGATCTGATAGAGTGCCTGAAGAACTATGGATGAAGGTTTGTGACATTGTACAGGAGGCAGTGATCAGACCATCCCAAGGAAAAGAAATGTAAAAAGGCAAAATGGTCGTCTGAGGAGGCCTTACAAACAGCTGAGAAAAGCGAAAGACAAAGGACGAAAGGAAAAGATATATCCATTTGAATGCAGAGTTCCAAAGAATAGCAAGGAAAGATAAAAAAGCCTTCCTCAGTAATCAATGCAAACAAATAGAGGAAAGCAACAGAATGGTAAAGACTAGAGATTTCTTCAAGAAAATTAGAGATACCAAGGAAGTTTCCATGCAAAGACGGGTACAATAAAGGACAGAAATGGTATGGACCTAAAAGAAGCAGAAGATATTAAGAGGTGGCAAGAAGACACAGAAGAACTGTACAAAAAAGATCTTCATGACCCAGATAATCACAATGGTGTGATCACTCACCTAGATCCAGACATCCTGGAATGTGAAGTCAAGTGGGCCTTAGGAAGCATCACTATGAACAAAGCTAGTGGAGGTGATGGAATTTCAGCTGAGCTATTTGAAATCCTGAAAGATGATGCTGTGAAAGTGCTGCCTTCAGTATGCCAGCACATTTGGAACTCAGCAGTGGCCACAGGACTGGAAAAGGTCAGTTTTCATTCCAATCCCAAAGAAAGGCAATGCCAAAGAATGCTCAAACTACTGCACAATTGCACTCATTTCACACGCTAGCAAAGGAATGCTCCAAATTCTCCAAGCCAGGCTTCAACAGTACATAAACCGTGAATTTCCAGATGTTCAAGCTGGATTTAGAAAAGGCAGAGGAACCAGAGATCAAATTGCCAACATCCGTTGGATCATCAAAAAAGCAAGAGAGTTCCAGAAAAACATCTATTTCTGCTTTATTGACTATGCCAAAGCCATTGACTGTGTGGATCACAACAAACTGTGGAAAATTCTTCAAGAGATGGGAATACCAGACCACCTGACCTGCCTCCTAAGAAATCTGTATGCAGGTCAGGAAGCAACAGTTAAGAACTGGACATGGAACAACAAAGTGTTTCCAGATCGGGAAGAGAGTTCGTTCGTCAAGGCTGTATACTGTCACCCTACTTATTTAACTTATATGCAGAGTACATGATGAGAAACGCTGGGCTGGAAGAAGCACAAGCTGGAATCAAGATTGCCGGGGGGAATACCAATAACCTCAGATATGCAGGTGACACCACACTAATGGGAGAAAGCGAAGAACTAAAGAGCCTCTTGATGAAAGTGAAAGAGAGTCAAAAACCTGGCTTAAAACTCAACATTCAGAAAATGAAGATCACAGCATCCGGTCGCATCACTTCATGGCAAATAGATGGGGAAACAGTGGAAACAGTGATAGACTTTATTTTGGGGGCTCCAAAATCACTGCAGATGGTGACTGCAGCCATGAAATAAAAGACACTTGTTCCTTGGAAGAAAAGTTATGACCAACCTAGACAGCATATTAAAAAGCAGAGACATTACTTTGCCAACAAAGGTCCGTCTAGTCAAGGCTATGGTTTTTCCAATAGTCATGTCATGCATGGATGTGAGAGTTGGACTATAAAGAAAACTAAGCACCAAAGAACTGATGCTTTTGAACTGTGGTGTTGGAGAAGACTCTTGAGAGTTCCTTCGACAGCAAGGAGATCCAACCAGTGCATCCTAAAGGAAATCAGTCCTGAATATTCATTGGAAGGACTGATGTTGAAGCTGAAACTCCAATACTTTGGCTACCTGATGGGAAAAACTGACTCACTGGAAAAGACCCTGATGCTGGGAAAGACTGAAGGCAGGAGGAGAAGGGGATGACAGAGGATGAGATGAGTTTGAGTAAACTCCAGGAGTTGGTGATGGACAGGGAGGCCTGGAGTGCTGCAGTCCATGGGGTTGCAAAGAGTCAGACACGACTGAGCAACTGAACTGAACTGAAACACACCACACTGTGAAAACATCTTTTCTATTTACCTACATAGTAACCACTTACATTGCACTTCATTTTGGATTGATTAATACTGCCATCACCTGTCATTCTCCTTGTGCTTGAATGAACGTTTCTTTTAACACAGTTCTCTGGAGCTCCTCTTCTGGTACTTACTCTGCCCTGCTTGCTTCCCATGAGGCTTCCCCAGAATCTGTCAGTATTTCCTCAACTCAGAGCGGTCGTTGGGTTCCCTTCCCTGTGTAGCAGCCTGAAAACTCTTTCGGGCAGTAGACGAAGTAACCATCAGGCTCCGTCTGTTCATTTCCCTTTTTCAGGGACCACTGACCTTTGTGGCCTGGTGCCTGTTATCTTCAAAGACATTTTTCCCCACATATTTTACCTGTTTTTTTTTTTTTTTTTCCAGTTCTATCAGATGGGAGGGGAAATTTAGTACTTGTTACTAAAAAGCCTCTTGATGAAAGTGAAAAAGGAGAGTGAAAAAGTTGGCTTAAAGCTCAACATTCAGAAAACGAAGATCATGGCATCTGGTCCCATCACTTCATGGGAAATAGATGGGGAAACAGTGTCAGACTTTACTTTTTTGGACACCAAAATCACTGCAGATGGTGACTGCAGCCATGAAATTAAAAGACGCTTACTCCTTGGAAGGAAAGTTATGACCAACCTAGACAGCATATTAAAAAGCAGAGACATTACTTTGCCAACAAAGGTCCGTCTAGTCAAGGTTATGGTTTTTCCAGTGGTCATGTATGGATGTGAGAGTTGGACTATAAAGAAAACCGAGCACCGAAGAATTGATGCTTTTGAACTGTGGTGTTGGAAAAGACTTGAGAGTTCCATGGACTGCAAGGAGATCCAACCAGTCCATTTTAAAGGAGATCAGCCCTGGGATTTCTTTGGAAGGAATGATGCTGAAGCTGAAACTCCAGTACTTTGGCCACCTCATGCGAAGAGTTGACTCATTGGAAAAGTCTCTGATGCTGGGAGGAAAAGGGGACGACCGAGGATGAGATGGCTGGATGGCATCACTGACTTGATGGACGTGAGTCTAAGTGAACTCTGGGAGATGGTGATGGACAGGGAGGCCTGGCGTGCTGCAACTCATGGGGTCTCAAAAGCGTCAGATACGACTGAGCGACTGAACTGAACTGAACTTCTAATGGAAGTTCATGACAGTAAAAAAAAAAAAAAAGCCTACAGCCATATATACTAACAAAAATCAATCTTAAGAATATGTTAAATCACAAAGTTACAGAATATATATAGTATTAATAATTCTATTTAAGTGAAGTTCAGAAACATGGAGATAAAAGCAAGTTAATGGAAAACTAAAGATTAAAGATAGTGGTTACCACTGGAAGTAAGGAATACATAATTTTTAAAATGTTTACTATATTATCTGCAGAGACCCATGGACTTGATTCTGTAACCAAAAAGTGTCTGAAATGGCGTAACAGTTTGAGCCTTCCCCAAGTAATAATCTTTTTCAAAGAACTTAGAATAAATCTCATGAAAGGACTCATCTATTTTTCTACCTGCATTTTTCACACTGTACAATGATTTCCATTAAGGTATGAATTAAATATAGGAAAATATAAGCTTTTTTATAAACAGAATAAAATGTATCCAGGTACATGTATGGCTTATAGTAGAAGTCAGTAGTGCTCTGTGAAATGTTTTAGTAAAAAATACACATGTGTGTATAGGGTCGTGCATCATGACACAACTTCCTACTGCAGGCTGTAGTCTTAAATGTTCGAAGCTTTTCACTGTAAACGATCTATAATTTTTGCACAGACTCATGTCAAGACGGAGACGTTCTAATACTTTATACAAACAGCTCTTATCTGAAGCAGATACTTGGTATTTTTTATACTGATTGTGGAAAAGCATTTCTGCTATTATTTAGACATTCAGAAAAACAATATAATACTGGATTAAGAGCAAGAACTGGAGCCGAACTACCTATGCGTAAATCATGCCTTTGCCACTTGTTAACTACATAGCTTTAAGCAAATATTTAACTCTTCTATGCCTTAATTTTCTCATCTATGAAATGGAGATAATGTTAAAACTTACTTAATAGAGTTGTTGTGAATTAGATGAGTTACTATCTACAAACCACCTAATCATCCTTGCCACACAACAGGAACAAAAATATTACCTTCAGTACTGTTCAAGTTGCAGCATCTCACTGACAAGATGGAATCTGTGGCAACCACTAGTTTAATGCCTTCATATGACTATCTACTTGGCAGCAGAGGGACGACAAGAAATCAGTAATTAAAGGAACACTACAAAGTGTGACAGGAAACGACGAGCATGGTGAACGCTGTGTGCAGGGAGCGGGATTGGCTCTGGCTGACCTGTCACATGTCACCCTCACAGACGTAGGGTGCACTGATGCTGAATACTCTGGTCACCAGATGTGAAGAGCTGACTCATCGGAAAAGACCCTGAAGCTGCAAAAGATCGAGGGACGACAGAGGATGAGGTGGTTGGATGGCATCACTGAGTCAATGGACATGAATTTGACCAAACTCTGGGAGACAGTGAGGGACAGGGAAGCCTGGCGTGCTGCAGTCCATGGGGTCATAAAGAGCTGGACACAACTGAACAAGCTATCACTATATCACTTTTAGACAAAATGCAGATTAACAGATCTATCATCTCACAGCATAAAATAAAGTGGTCAGAGATGAGACTGTTCAGAAGGTAGACATCATCAAGGTGGGATCTAAAGGTGGGAAGGAACGGTTAGAGTGTGTATAAAGTTATTAGAAGGATCTGGGAAGACTGTCTCCATACTGAGATAAGTGTAGTGGCACAGTCTATCTGATGGAACTACTTTGGATCACTAGTCTATCCAAAGGCTTTCAACTCCCAGGAGAAGACTTAAAATGTCGTTTGTTTCAGTCAGTTTGGGCCCTTAGCTCAGCAGTGGCTTCCTATCCCCACTCCTCATTTTTGCCTCAGGAAGGTTTGTGCTCAGGGGTTAACTTATACAGCTGAGTGAGGACAATGACACAGTGAGGTCAACGCCATTGAAAGTTTGCTGTTCCCAGTTCTAGAAATCCAAGTCACAGCACAGTGAGAGAAGCACCACATAGGAGTGGTCACATGCAGAAACAAGGAGGCAGAGAGAAAATGGGGACAGTGTTTTTACTGCTCAGACAGTGGGCGGAAGGGGAAAACATCCTATGAGGGCAGAGAGGACTTTTACGTGCACCTGAGAGCTAAGCGGCGGGGAAGACGCAACCCCTCCAGCCCTGAGAGGAACAGACGCCAGGCAGACAGCCGTGCTCAAGTCTCAGAACGCAACTCCAACAGCTTCAGGAGCAGCTTGTGTGTGACCAGTGGGGGCAAAGTGGGCAATAAAGACCCAGTTCTTCAAATACTGGGAATCTGGATTTTGATGGCTGATGGTACTTCTGATCATGGAGGCAGAGGCAGGCAGCCACTGGGTAGCACTCTGCCCACCCCCACCCCCAGCAGAAGCACCTCTGAGGGGATTTAAAGTGCTACCACTGCCCCGCCCCCTGCATGGGCCAAAGGACCAGACCATTATCAACAGCAACCGCATTCATGGAGGGATTTAGAAGGTGCATGTACATGCCCAGGAAAAGGTGTAGGCTTAGAAAGACCTTAAGCTTCCTCAGGGTGATCTTTAGCACAAAAACAGACTACAGTAATAGCAATAACAACAACAGAACGACAGAAAAAGCAAATCTTGGAGAAGGGGGAAAATCTGATTTCCAGCACTTCGAACAAAATCATACTTTGAACAAAGTATGAACAAAATCATACTTTATGAATAAAGTATTGAACAAAAGCACTTTGGACAAAACATACAAAGAGAGCAAAGTATGGTCCGTCGAAAAGAAGACTGTAAGCCAACAGCAGCCATGTCTGGAAAAGGCCACACAGCACACCTGCTAGACAGAGACCTCAAATGCCCTGAATGTGCTGAAAGAATTAACAAGCACGGACCAAGTTACGAAACCAATGCATGAGCATACTGCAGCTATCAACAGAGACGGGCTACTCCTCCAAGTGAGCCCTGCTCACTGTCCCAGAGAACAGACAAAGGGAGAGATTATTCGCTTTTGTGCAGGGCTGAGAAAGTCTGAGAACACTGCAAACTGATCTGCAAGGTACAAAGAGGCTTCATTCTGGTCTTATATTTCAGGATTCAGAATCAGGAAAAAAAAAATTAATGCTTTAAAAATAAGTTTTTTATAAATGATGAATGTAAAATCTATCAGATGTTTTCAAATATTTTTGCAAAAGTAAATCCCTGCCTTGTTTCCCCTCCCCACAAGATATAGAGTAGGAATTTGGACAAAGTTCTACATGAAACCTAAATATGAAATTCTCATTTATCAGTTGATCCATAAGGGCTCCAACACTTAATATTTTTGGTAAAGGTCCATTAAAATTAAGGAATCAACAAACCACTGGACAGTTGCTTTCAACTGTCATTATGATGCTCACTGAAAATGCTGAAGGACAAGAACAGTCAGTGTGGGACTGCATGTGACAGACAGTCAGAGCGCATGGACCTACAAAATCACACAGTCCAGAGCACCGCGGGAGAAGGAAACGCTGACTTCAAAAAGCAATCCAAGGAAATCTACATACATCGCAGCCTCTGGCATCTGGTCAAAAGTGATTCTTCTTTATAGAGACATCATTTTGTCCAATCTGTTAACCAGATTAAATCAACCTTAACAAATGTCTCATCTGACACAGACTGTTCCCAGTCAGTTTCACATGAGGCAGCGGGTTGTTTACTGACACTGTGGTGAAACTGTCATGACACAGGGGACTCATGCATCAAGCATGCCATGAGACTGGCTCATCAGCTTTCTGGGAAGCAACTGAATTACTTCCAGGTCACCCTTCTTGTCATCACAGACTCCATACACATCTATAGACAGAGTCTGTGGATGGGATCAGCTTTGCAAGGGTACCAAGCATCCCAGGGTAGCTTCTGTTTGTAAAGCACAGGGAGGAGATATTGACCACACTTAAAAATTTGTAAAATAGAAAGGACAGCCCTTAAAACAAGCAAGGTCTCTTTCTTGTGTTATCACATAGCTTAACAGAAAACATTTGTTCACCACGAAAGAGAAGTGATTTAAAAATGTAACCACAGAATCTTGAAAACTTGCTCTGCACAGTAGTGTCTGTTTCTTCTAAGGAAAGTGGAGAAGATCACTGCCTGCAATGACGATCACGTCCCCGTGCCTCAGGTGCCCTGACGCAGCAGGGCGATGAGAAATCACACAGGTGGCCTTGGGACACAGGTTCCTGCCTGCTGCAGGACGGGGCTGGGGCATTTCCAAAGGGGGTCCAGTGAACAGCATGTCCAAAGAACTGCTGAAAGGACCAACACCCTTGTAACAGATAAGCAGTCTTAACATACCATCAGACAGCTAGTGGGTATTTTAACATCACTACCAGGCACCCCTGAGTGAGTGACTGCAGACCACCAAGGGCTGCCTAGAAGCAGAGTGTGTTTGGAGTTAAAGCAGTCTCTGTGCACGTCACAGGGACAGGGGTCGCCACAGACACTGATGCTAATATACAGACTCCACGAGATCACAAATCGCAGGGAAGCCACGCCCTCCAAGACCAAACACGTGAGCTCAGCTAACAGAACAATGACTTAAAGTATACTGTACTTATAAACTCTACAGTTTTATAAGTAAGTAAGTGAAGTCGCTCAGTCGTGTCCGATTCTTGCAACCCTGTGGACTGTAGCCTACCAGGCTTCTCCATCCATGGGATTCTCCAGGCAACAATACTGGAGTAGGTTACCATTTCCTTCTCCAGGGGATCTTCCCAACCCAGGGATCCAACCTGGGTCTCCCGCATTGGAGGCAGACGCTTTAACCTCTGAGCCACCAGGGAAGATCTAAAGTTTTATAATTCACCTTAAAAAAAAAAAAAAAAAAAGATGAGGGCAGGGAAACTGAAGAGTTCTAAAACCCACAACTCAAATCAGAAGTGAATGATTTTAATCAGCGATTCAGAAATGCACAATCATATAACCAACTTGTTATAAGACAGGCTTGTTTAGTAGGAAAAAAACAAGGAAATGTTTTCTTCCACAAAGCTTCCAAAATCACATCTTGTGTTGCTCATGACCCTCTAACTCTCCCTACTGACTTAAATGGTATTTCTTCACATAAATACTTTTCATGAACAGGTTATTTCCTTAATAAATTACTTCTTGCTTCAGCTCTTTTACTTTAAAATAAAGTATAATTTACTTATTGGTCTCTACCGATACTCCGTATTAAAAACTTTTCTTAAACTATAAAGTTGACAGCCTTAACTTTTGGCATGTATATGTGTGTGCATACGCGATAAAAGAGAAGACTGCAAGCCTTTCCAGCATCACCCATACAGTAACAGCTCTACACACCAGGCAGTCACCTGCTTTAGGGCTACACATGGGAACAGGAGTTCTTCAAGAAGCTGCTGCAGTCTGGGAGGGAAAGAGAAGGCCCACTGACTGGGCCCAGACCCTGGCAAGGGCTGTCCAAAGGTCCCACGTTTGTGCTAGAAGCTGCTGAGAAACGGAGCAGAACTGCTAAGGGGGTGGACTCAGTGCTCTGATGAGGGGCACTGTTCACAATCAGTAGTAACAGGAGAGCGAAGCTGCAGGGCTGAACCATGGAGTTCAGACACGCTCATAATGGAATACGACACCCGGGGCAGGTTTATGTTCAGAATCACATGCACGTAACGACGACAGGGCACCTTATGCTTACACATCCCACGAACACTGCCTTTCAAAGTCAAGTCTCTGGGGACTCATGGGCTTGCCATTCCATGAGGACTACTTCTAGAGCTCCCTGCAGAGCTGGATTGAGAGGTGATGAGATCACCTCCATCTCAGTCACAAGCTGGTTTCCTCCCCAGGTGTCCTTCTGACTTCACATTTTCGCCAAGATCAGCCCTAATGAATCAAATGCACCATCACTGAAAGGATTCTGTCTTGTTCAGTTAGTCAAATATATGTTAATCCTTCCTAAGTGGAAGGCCCAGCTCCTGCTGTGGGGAGAGGTGCAGATGTGGTCAAAGTACATGCATCCCAGTGCCTTCTGAGAGCTCGTCCAAATGCTTCCTAGCTTCCAGGGACACCCACAAGACACATCTTTTCTATTCCTTCAGGATCTCTCTCAAGGTTACCACTCTAAACAGGGAATCCTAAAAATGTCTGAGCAAGGTGATTACTCTGCCAACAAACATATTGCCGTTCTCCCATCTCCTCTGTCAGAGTGAAAGAAAGCTTAGAGGTCTCAGGAATCTTGGACAGAAAGCCTTGACTATCTTTTCTCTTTGTCCTCTTCTTAGAAAACGAAAATTACCATAAATTATGACTCTAAGTAATATGGAGAAGAAAGTACAGTAGGTCCAGGAGAAAGCTCTGTGTCAGCTTTGGGTCAAGCTGAATTTGTCTAGTATGATGACAGTTCAGTTTTTTTTGAACAGCTTTACGCATCCTCAGTAAACTTAAATATGCTCCAGTGAGAAAAATACCTATCAAAAAAACTTTCCCTTTTTGGGACTTCCCCAGTGGTCCAGTGGCTAAGACTCCACACTCCCAATGCAGGGGGCCCAGGTCCGATCCTTGGTTGGGGAACTAGATCCCACATGTTGCAGTTAAGAGATCCCATGCTGCAGCTAAATATGACACAAGATCCCGAACGCAGCACCTGAGCCCTGACACAGCCAAACATGAACAAAGACAAACACAGACTGCGCTCAAGGCCAAAATGATTCTTAAAAATTGCATTTAAGATAAAAAAAACTTTATCCCTTTCTGTAGGTTTGGAAATAATGTTTGTAGATAATGTAATTTCAACTCACTCAAGCCACTCTGACCAAAGACCCCAGATAATAAAACCTTTCACCCCCAGAAAACTGGATCATACACTCCAAGGCAGCACGTGTATAAACGTGAAATGGCCACGTTGAGTAGCTGCCTGTGCATATTCAGAGCCTCAATGGAAGATGTGAGGTATTTCCAGGGTGCCCACCTTCTCCCAGAGACCATACCAGTTCACCTGAGGTGATGCGGGGGGCCGCCAGCATTTGCTCAGGATGGTCTTTCTTCACAACGCTTACAATCTCCTGGGAGCATGTCTACCTCATGGCCTAGTGTGCGTTCATTCAAGGTAAAGCAAAGGCGGGTGGCTTTCTCTTTCCCTTTTATAAAGCTGTCAAGGGCTGCTGCTGCTGCTGGGTCGCTTCACTCGTGTCCGACTCTGTGCGACCCCACAGATAGATGGCAGCCCACCAGGCTCCCCCGTCCCTGGGATTCTCCAGGCAGAAAGTCTAAATTATCTCCCAGGCCTGCCATCACGTTCACTAGCCAGAGAAAGAGCCACAGATTACTCGTGGGAGTGGGGGAAGACACAACACACGCCTTGGCAGATGCCAACAGCAAGTGGTAAGAAAAAAAGAAGCAACACCACTTTAGCAAATATTAAAATCCAACGTCTCCTGCAAGACTGCAGGTACAGTGTGTTCCTGATTCCAGCTGTACCACGACACTGCCTGGAAAAGCTGAAGGGCAAGGAAAAGTGCGCGAGTGCACATACCTTCCTATGTGCACATATGAATGCATACGGATGTTTCCACAGCTGCATTTGTGGATTGAGAATGGCTTTCAATTTGCAGCCTGAAATGTTAGCTAATTATTTAGAAATAAAAACATGAAAACAAAGTTGGCTTTAACTTCAAAGCAAATAATTCCGAAGAGCAGCTTAAGAAAACTACTTTCTTAGCTGAAAAAGAAAAAAAAATTGTGGCGGGTGGATCTCTAAATTGGCCGTATTTCCAGCATCCGGGCCTGTACGGGGACGCGGGCTCGGCGGCTGGGGGCGGCAGGTCTCCCGCGCCCCGGGTGTCCACACGCACACCTTCCACCCCCACGGGCTGCCCCCACAACCGCCCCGCCTCCCGGAACACGCCCAGGCGGCGCCCCCGCCCCCGACACCGCCACCCCCCACCCCACCACACCTTGGAGATGGCCGTTACTCCACTAGCTGAGACACCGGCTGAAGCGCGGCTCCACGCGTCCGGGCCCGGACCCGCAGCCGCCCTGAGCACACCCGAGACGGCAGCCCCTCCCAACCTCTTCCGCCCGGCCCCGAGGACCAGAGCCATTACCCTGACTATGTCGGGAGACGCGGACGAGCAGAGTCCCGCGGGGTCGCCGCTCGAGTCCACGCGTGCTCCGTAGCCCGCGGGGCCTGGTCAGGCAGCCAGCTGCGCCTGCGCGTGCGCACTGCGGCCCGCCAGGCCGGAAGCGTGCGCGGGGGCGCGTCCGCGCAAGCACAGCAGTCCCGCCGGGCGGGGTCGGGGGCCGGGGTCGTGGGCGGGGCTGCAGGCTGGTCAGGTCCGTGCGCGCGCAAACAAGCGCTCCCGGGAGGCCCTTGGGCACCGCGCCACTTGCAGGGCCGCCCGGCGCCTCGAGCTGCGCGGCTGAGCACGTGTCCGCGAGGACGGGGGCAGCAGAGACACTGTAGGTTTTAACGCGCACCAAAAGACCTGTCGTTTGCACATCATTGTACGTTTCTCAAGCAGCAAGGCCCCGTCTGTTCCGCCTCCTCCGTCTAATGGAGAGATACAGACATTGCAACCGCTACGTTAGAGAAGGCCTTTAAAACCCTGCAGACGGGCCCCTCTGCGGTGCGTCTGCCGGAGCCACGGTAGACCCCCGCCTGACACCGAGGGTTCCCGCGACCCGAAGACGAGGTCCTCGTGCTGAGACTGCCTACGAGCTGGGCAAGCCCTCCCCTCATGAAGCAGCAGCGCTGTGTGCGACTCGGGTGGGAGCGCGCCCTCCGTGGCGCCGGGTCAGAGCCGACGCCAGCGCGCGGACGGGAGACGCTTGCAGACCCCGAGCGGTGTCCTGACTGTCCTCCCCCAGGGCCACCAATCCATGCAACATCCCTGCCTGCCTTCCCCTCATCCTCCTTACCAATTCCATCATCTTCCCATGTTACCTTCTATTGAATACCTTTAATCCTTTCTGGTATAAGGTGAGGATATAAATTAAAAACAGGTTTGCTTACTCTGAAGTGAAAGTGAAGTCGCTCACTCGTGTCCGACTCTTTGCGACCCGTGGACTGTAGCCCACCAAGCTCCTTCGTCCATGGGATTCTCCAGGCAAGAATATTGGAGTGGGCTGCCATTTGCTACTCTGGGAATACCGTTAATTTCCACTTTAAATACGGCCCCCAAGCTTACGGCAAACCATGCTTTCATTTTTTGATTGCTTGGATGACAAGTCCACTAAACCGCATACGTCAAAACCAGCTATAATTTAGCTTTAGGAAAGAAGCAGGAAAGAAAACATATACATCAAGCTAAAAGAATAAATATGAATCGAGAGCCAGTAACCGACTTTTATGGCAATTTTTTTTTTTACAGAGGTAGTAGTGTTCCATACACAGGACACACTGCCTTGGCTTATTCACCAGAAAGGCTTATTTATGTTAAAGCAAGTTATTTTTGGATTAAAACAGATCTATAATATATATATTTTTAAAAACAGATCTATATTTTAAGCTTTCAAAGTTTCAACTGCTTTCACCATATGTGAGACAATAGTTATCTGCCATTTAATGTGTATTACTGTTATTTTTATAAAGTGACAACAGTTGTCAGAAGTTCAAATAGTTGCAACTGTCAGCTGAAACGGTTGGATTGTAATTTAATAGGGTTTGCAAATCATAAAAAAAATTTAAGATACCAAGAGGTAATTTTATTATCATTAAAACAAAGGAGAAATTGCAGGAATTCCCTGGCAGCCCAGTGGTCAGGATGCAGTGCTTTTACTGCAGAGGCCCTGGCTTCAATTTCTAGTCAGGGAACTTAGATCCCACAAGCCATGTGGCCAATAAATAAATAAACAACTTAAGGGAAACTACTTGTCAAGTAAACTGGACTAGATACTTTCAAATCAATCTCAGTTCAGGAATTACTCCTCTTGTGTGGCCCTATGATCCAACCAGTCCATTCTAAAGGAGATCAGTCCTGGGTGTTCACTGGAAGGACTGATGCTAAAGCTGAAACTCCAATACTTTGGCCACCTCATGCAAAGAGTTGACTCATTGGAAAAGACTGATGCTGGGAGGGATCGGGGGCAGGAGGAGAAGGGGACGACAGAGGATGAGATGGCTGGATGGCATCACCGACTCTATGGATATGAGTCTGAGTGAACTCCGGGAGTTGGTGATGGACAGGGAGGCCAGGCGTGCTGCAATTCATGGGGTAGCAGACTCGGACACGACTGAGCGACTGAACTGGCTGATGATACACACGACAGACCTGTGACCAGTGAAACCCTAAGCAGCTCAGCCAGAGCCTGGGCTTGTCTCCACCCTATACTCGGCCAGTCCCAACAGCTTCGCTGGTCAGTCCTGAGAAAAGACCATCCGGGGCAGTGCAGTTACAAGCAGTTGTGCAAATAAAACTGCAGCCTGAGAGGCAGGGCTTACTGAGAGAATATCTGTGAAGACTGACCTGGCAGAGCAATCAAGAGTGAACACTACCAAAACTTAAAACTGCTAACTACTACAGGAATAAAAGTATTTAGCACGTCCCTGTTTAAACTCTCTCTGTGGAACTTCCTGGGCAGTCCAGAGGTCAAGACTGTGCTTCCGAAGCAGGGGTGAGGGGCCAATCCCACATGCTCCACGGCGAGACCACAATATATAAAAAACAAACAAAAAAAATCCTCTTTCCTTCAGGTTTTTTTCCCCATTCATCAGCTCTGAGAAGAGTCAATGATTTAATCACAGTTCATTCTCTTGCTAGATGTTAAAAATAATTCACACTGAAGGAGTTCAGCAGGATGCTGACTTCTGTGCTAGAAATGACAGTGCTTGCTGCCATTGGTATTGTACGGTGTTTCCAAGCAAAAGATTTTCTCCTTGCTATCACCAAATACGCCCTTTGCTTCCACTTAAGTTTTAAAAGAATTGCCATTTGAGATTATAGAGCATGCACAGGACCCAATCTGGGATCCTATGTTTAAGAAACATACAAAAATATTTCATAATCTAATTAATACACCAAAGTCATCATTCATAAGCCACACACTATAAACACACTGTACTTTAAGAGAGCACTAGGATTTTAAAGATGGTATCTAAGAAACACCACCAGGCTTTTACATTCGTGGCCTCTAAGACCATCTACAGTTCCCTCCAATGCAGGGTGATGTACCTGGGTTAAGGTGCCCCCTTGAGAATGAAAGAACTCCACTTAATTCCTAAACAGCCTAATGTTTCTTTATCCATCCTCAGAGTAGAATTGAATCTTAACATAACCCAATAAATCAACAAACATTCAAAGCAATATCAAGTTTAAAATAAAAACTTTAGGGACTTCCCTGGTAGTCCAGTGGCTAAGACTCTGAGCTCCCAGTGCAGGGGGCTCAGGTTCGAGCCCTGGTCAGGGAGCTAGATCCCACATACTACAACTAAGACCCAGAGCAGCCAAATAAATAAATAAAATTAAAAAAATAAATTAAAAAAATAAAAATAAAAACTTTACCTTTCACTGAGTATGTCTACAATATTTAGGATTAGGTAAAAAAGAAAGTCCGCCTAACACATAGCAGATGGTACTTTTCCATTTTCCCTGGAAAGTCAAGAACAATGACCAAACTACACTTACTACAAATATTCCTCCACCCCAGTGATTTAACTAATAACTCCTGAAATTCTAAGAGTGTGAGCTGAGATAAAAACATTATCTGCTCAATACAACAGAATATAAATGAAATTCTGATTTTCTCTCTGGATCCTGGACATTGTATTAATATTAGGGTTGGGTATTCTCCCGGAAGGTAATGCAATTCCCTATTTTGAACTGTGCAGATATGTTCTCGTGTTTTTTATTTAAAATTATTTTGACTGTGTAACGTCCCCAGTGTCAGTCATCCTCTGCTTGGCTGGTCAATGAAGTGGCACCATTCCATGGCTTTCATATGGTAGTCTAGCTAAACTCCCATGAACAAATCACACATGATCAAAACAAAAATGTAATAAAAATATTTAGTGAAGACATTTTAACTCCCATGAATTAAAAAATACAAATAAAATTTTATCAGTTGGATATTCAGCTTATAACTGGCTCAATACAAGGCCTTGATTTAATTCCTAGAATCGTACTATAGCATCTTTTGAAAAATTAAATGCAACTTTATATCTTTATTAATAATGTTAATAGAGGTAAATATTTAAACAGTATACTCATCCCTGGGTCTCTTAAAAAAACTGAAAAGTCAGTATAAGTTTAAAATTTTAATATTTATAAATTTAAAAAATTTTACACATGCTGAATGGTAGCAGTGCTAACATTTTGTGACCATTAAACCAGAAATGAAGCCAAAAAGCTCACTGCATGGAGCTTTTTCCTTTGTACAGAGAACCAAATCACAATACCAGTATTTGCAATCTGTCACCATCTTACGTGGTAGAAGACACCACACCAGGCAGCCTGGCTTGAGACACTGTGGGCACACCCCCCTCAGGTACAGAGCGCAGAAGCACTGCTGAATGTCAAGCTGGGACAGTCAGCCATCAGTACATTCTGACCGCTCCTAATCACTGAGAGCCTAAGAACACAGACTGAAAAGAAAACCCGAGGCCAAAAGCTCTCCAATGCTGGGAACTCTGGGACCAGGTGAAGGGCAGATCACAGAGGGCAAGCGGGACAAAGACGGTTTGGGGTGAGAGCCGCAGGGGCAGACATGAGGACCACATCTCGCCATCACCGTGCATCCACCTTTACAAAGACTCACGTGCACAGAGCTGGAGGCAAGAAACAGATCACGTCATCCGTCCTCTGCAGGACAGAGCGGATGCCCGTCATTAGGCTTTCATCTTTACCTGAACGAAATATAGTCTTTGGCTAAATGTCATGGATTCCCAGTATAATTGATCAGGAATACGTCACATTTCTTACATCTAAATTAAAATGTTTAAAGTTCAATTTGAACTACGGCACTTCAAACTAATTTCAGCTCAGCAATATACCTAAGTTGGATATTTTAAAATTTTAGAATATCAATTTTTAAAGAATTTTTAGATGCAGTGTTTTCAGAACATAGTTATTACCAAGTCAGAGAATCTCCACTTACATTTAAAAATAATTTAAAACATTATTATTATTATATCCTCAAATCACCTATGCTGTTTTACAGAGAAATTTACAGAAAATTATAATATTAAGAACTCAAGATCCAAATTGGTTCCTTATTCTCTGGTTATGAAAAACCCCTAAGAAGTACTGAGGTTTCTTCTTCTGAACAGTTAATATTTTATTCAGGAACTTATAACAAGAATCATTGTCAGAGACAGCTAATTACTAAGATCTAAGGACAACACCTCTAACAGCAGAGGTGACAAACAGAAACATGTAAAATTATGAAAATAACATTTTAAGGGTGCAACAGACCCTGCAGATTAAGATACTCAAACTTGAAATCCTTGAAATTGACAAATCATTTCCTTCAGTACTTGAGGGATTTATACAAGTATTAACAGACACGGAGAATATCAGAAATACAAAGACTTGACATTTTTGGTAGAAGAGAAAATCCAGCCAAAGACAGTAAGGGAAGTTAAGTAATGCTGACTGGGGGAAAGATGTTTGGTTTTGAAATGCAAGTTGTGAAGAAAAAAAAAAGTAGTAACCACCTCCTCTGAACAGAGTAATGTAATATAGTTAGAAACACTGTTTTCAAGGAAATAAGACTAAATTGTTAAAACTAGTTTGAAAAAAACTGCGATGTTAGGAAATACACCATGATCTCCCAGCCCATGAAGACTCACATTACTGTGCTGAAAAGACGCCATCAGGTGTGCCCCAGGCAGCCAGCCACCCAGGACTGCACACAGGACCTGCACGCTGACCAGTCCTTCCCACAGAGCTGCTAAACGCTTGTCAGAGGCTGTCACAGGAATACACACTGCAAAGACACACAGAGTCCGCCGGGACTGCGCCTCCAGAGACAGAGGGCCAAGGAAAATAAAAACGAGAGAGAGCTGACAGTGGAGGTGAAAGGAACCTGTCCGTGAACCAGAGAAAGTATAAACACACTCATGTAGGAACTCAAATACGCAACAGTGTCCCTTGAATGTATAAAAAAGGGGCACAGATAATGTTTTTGCTTTTAAAACTCCTTTAACAAGTCAGTTTTAATAGTAAAAATCAATTTACTAGAATTAAGCCAGCGTTCCTGACACCTACTCAGCCAAGACCATTATAACAGAACCCTCCAAAACTGGGAAGCCAACAAACATAGCAAAGTAAAACACAACACCCAAACTGAACAGTATCCAACCAGGAAAACAAACAAACGCCTGGAGAGAGCCTGGCTCCGACCACCCAGACATGGTGGCGGCCCGTCCTTCCAGTCTGCCACTAACCCACAGTCTTATGATACTTTCAGTACCATTTGTCCAAGCTGAAGAAACTCATTTCAGCTGAATGGCTCCTGATGAAAACACATTATCGTGACAGAATATGGGCAAATTTAGCAAAGACATCTCTGTCCAGATGCCCTGTTGTTTACCAAGGCAGTCCTTTCTACTTATCTTTCTTTTTAGTAACAACTTGAGTACAGTCTTGTCACAGTCAGAGGACGGCCTGGTCAGCTGCATCTTGGTGCCCTTAGGCAGAGAGACAGCGATGTATTTAGATCACAACTGCTGGGCCCAAGGGCACTGGGACACTGAAAACACCAGAACAACACAAAACAGAGTGACTCCTGCTGCCTCTGACTTCAAGTTCTCTAAGGGAAGGAAAGAGAACCCTAAAAGTAAATGCACTGTCCCAAGTGTCTCAGGAAGGTGGTCATATGTGTACTTCTGGAAGAGGACACCAGCCTCCCCAGACATCTTCCGAGACGTTTCTGCTCTACCTCAGCTGTTAACCAGCCATGATCGAGTAAGAGAACATTCCACAAAAAGCTGAGGCTTTGCTCTGTGTCAGGCAGTGCCTGCACAGGCTGGGGGCCTGTACCTGCCCAGAGCACAGGGCCCTGCACACACGTGTCCTCTGTGACCATGCTGTGGGTCCTGACCCACAGGGGCCAGGGTCACATGCCTGCTGGTCCTAAGTTCACTTCCCTTTCTGTGATCTGAGCTGGCACACAGAGCTCAGGAGAGTATGACAGCAGTACACAAATCCTGATTAGAAAAATCAAAGGAGATCTAAGGTGAACTTTTTAATCTCTTAAATTCACGTGGCTCCTGTGAAATGAGGGTAATTACTGCTCTGACATCTCCACGTTTAAGTGTGTGTATGAACCAGCAATTTACATCCTTAAAAAGAGTTATTGCTTAAGCAAGCCATTCAGAGCAGAGTATCAGCCACGGGCCACGAGGGTGGACAGAAACAGAAACGTACTCAGAAAGTTAGACTAGGTATGAATGAGCCTTTCATTTCACCCACAAAACCAAAAGACACAATAAAATGGGCCCTGGGTTCATAGCAGCCGACACCCTAAACCAACTCTGAAGCGTCAAGACTTGATTTCTTACTAAAACACTCTGCTTCTTTTTGTAATTTCTTCTCAAAATTAAGGCAATGAAATGGCTACAGTTCCTAAAGTTATTTTTATGGAACAAAAATAGACACACATTTTCCTCCTCTGGTTCAGGCATCAGAGCAGGTTCACAGGACCTGCAGTGGTCAGGCTGCCGTGACCCAGCAGACAGGGGGCAATGAGAGGCCACAGACACCCACCCTGGTGCCCTTCTCTGGTTGGAGCACCTGCCCCTCCCAGGGAAGGACGGGACTGGGCTGGGGGGAGCACATCGCTAGAAGCGTTCAGTATCTCCCGCACTGACTGAAAGCTGTGGGGTGGCAGAGGAGAGGAGCTTGTTAAAATGAAGAATCCAGAGTCCAACAAACAAACTCTGAGGGTCCATGGTTGGGCCCTGGGGTCTACCCTTTCAACCAGCTCCTAGGTGAAGTGCCGTCAACGGCCAGTGGCCGAGCAGACATCCAGCTGTCTGTAATGACAACACCGGACGCTGGCGGCCACCTGATGCTCTGTCAAAGAGGGAAAAGGCACTGGGGATGTACTTCCTGGTGCCCACATGTGTTTGCACACATACTGAGTTTCATTTGACAAAGTACAAGCCCTACGCCGCATGGCGGCTAACGCCTACAGCAGAAGCCGATTCGAGCCGACTCTCCCCGCATCACACCCCGAGCTGGCAGGCTCTCCAGAGTCCGAGCGGCCGTGGGATTGATGAACAGGACAAGACTCTAGTCAACTCTCAGCAATTCAGTGCACTTCGCAGGAAGGGTCTGGTACAGCATAAAGCTCTGTTGTTTATTTTACACAAAGGAGACCACCAACATTTGCCATAAACTCTTCTAAACTCTTCAGGAAGGCCATCTTCTGCTTCCGGTCCAGCGCAGGGGGCGTGCTGCTCGCGGTCAGCTTGTTGAAGGCATCAGCTAGCCTCTGGTAAATGACTGGGTCTTGCTGACTCGACAGCAGTGTTTCCACCAGTTCTGAGTACTCTGCCTGTTGAAGAGAGAAGGGCGCGGAGCATCCCTAAGGTAAGTACAGAAGAGCATGATCATTCTCAGACACTACACAAAACACCAATCAGTGGGCTGCAGGGCCCAAAAGGCAGGCCAGCAGCTTTTCTGATCCTTGACACTTCCTGCTCTGAGTTTTTCCACTGGTAACTCACTGCTGTGTAACAAGCCTGTGAGGGGGACTCAGCTGACACCCCTGCTTTACAGACAAAAGCTCTCCACAAAGAGAGGCAAGGACATAGCCGAGACCAGAGGCCTCTGAGCAAGAAAGAGCCTAAGAACCGCGTCCAGAGCCCAAAGGATGACCTACGTTGTGCCGCTACCTCTCCTTGCTGTTTCAAAGCACTTTATTTTGCATTTTACGATACTCTTGGTGGGTAGATTTATGGTAAACTCCTGGGCCCTAAGTCTTCAAGCTGACTCCCAGGTTTCCTGGAGGTCAATGCAGAAATCCTACCCGCAGAGCACCGACACAGCGCATGCACCAAGTGCAGACAGGAGCTGGGCGAGGGGCGGGGAGGGGCATGGCCTGGCCTCCCTTGCAGCAGAAGGGAGGTGTGCTCCGTGCTCAGTGGCGTGGGCCGGTAGTGGGCGTGGCTTCCCTGCCTGTGATGCCCTCCACAATAAAGCCTGGCACAGCCAACAGGGTGTGGGTTAAGGGAATGCAGGCAGGGTAGCTTTCTAAAATAAGCACCATGAAAAAAGCGGCTGTTACTCCTTCTTGTGAGTTTCTCGGGGCATCGTGAACCCAAGTGGGGAAGCCAGATGCGAAACCCATCTGGACAAGAAGGGTGAGGCACACACCCCACCCCACCTCACCCCTCAGCATGGAGCTGACCTAACTGCCAGAGGAGGCGGGCCTGTGCACAGGGATTGAGTGTACACACACACACACAAGTACATGAGCGCACACACACAAAGACACAAGCGCACACACGCATGTCACTTCCCCAGTCACAGGAATGGCAGTGGCTCTAGGGCCAGACCAGCCAAGCCTGAGGCCCTGCCCTCTTTTCTACAACGTGTGCCTGTGTTTTCTAAAAAGCCACCAAGATGGAATGGCTTATGTCCAGGGGTGGAGGGAAGAAGGCAGAGAGAAGGAAGCAGATAATGGAGGAGCACCCCTCCCCCAAGCTGGACACCACACATGGCAGAGGTGACAAGAGTCCCTGAGCCCCCTGGAGCCAGGTGCTGCAGGACGGTGGTCTTTAAGTAGCATGTGAGGCTCTTCAAAACCTACCCTAGGTCCCAGGCCCAGCAAATGCACAGCCCCTGTACCTCCCCTGCACCCACAGGCACCCCCTCCACTGGGAAGGGGGACAGGGAGCTGTGGAAGATGGGCAGGCCAGCCCGACCCCTGCATTCCCCACCATGCCCGCCCCATCAGGGGGCACTGCACATGCCCTCCAGGCTCCAATCGCCCACAGCTGTCCACCCTGTCCTAGGAGACAACACACTGTGGCTTTCCAGGCTGCCTGAGGGCAGACTCCTCCGGGTCCCCAGGCTCCTGTATCTCGTTTCCTTGCAAAACTGTGAGTTCCTCAAGGACAGAGGCCGTGTCTTCCAGCACAGGTGCTCAGGACAAGTTTGAGGGTAGCCATCAAGCAAAGGATGGTAATGACAGTGGAGAAGGGGAAGTAACTACTTATGAACAGCCTGTCAGATAAACACAGAGAACGCCCGAGCTACTGAGAACAAGGCTTTGAGGAAGGTGCAGACACATAGAGGCCCAGTCCCCGAGGAACAAGTGCCAGCCACATGAGCCAGGAGAGGCCCAGGGACTCGCCAGTACCTGATGCAGGCACACCAGCGTGTAGAAGGCCTCGCCGGCCGCGGTGGTCATCTCCGTGCTGTGCTTCTGCAAAACCAGCATATCAAACACCAGCTGAAAGACATGGGAACACGTCTCAATAAAGACATGGACACCGTACCACCCTTCAGTCCCTCCCCATTCCAAGACGGAAAAAGGTGGTAGTTATTCTTGTTTATTAAGTAACTCTAAAAGTAAAGAAATGGTTTTCTAAAAACCCAAGGACAAACGTGAAGATGTTATTGCTTGCTGTGGTAAATGAAGTTATCTGATTATTGAATTCCTGGTACAGTCACCACATGGAATTTCAAGAACACAAAGCGACAGAGGAGTGGTATCCGAGGATGCTACGAAGCTGAGCTCCTGAAACCACAGTGGAAAGACAGACAGTCTTGTCAGGGATAAAGCTGTAGGCACCGCCTGGCAGGAACGCCCAGCACCTCACCTTGAGGAAGTGCCGCGTGGCCAGGAAGAGGGGTGCGTCCGTCTCCTGGGCTTTTGCACACTGCTCAGCTAACGGAGTCAAGGCTTCCAGGCACAGCTGGCAAACCTCCGAACTCATTCTGATCACCACAGTCAAAGAACAACGAGCACAGAGAGCTGTGACTCAGAACACAACACTTAGAGCTGTCAGCCAGTGGACGAGTGTTCTAGAATTGAGCGCACTGAAGTGAGTATGTGGGAGTCTGCTGAGTGAGATGAGAGACGAGGGCCCCACTGTGTCCCAGCCTGCCCGCACGGGTCTGGGGCCCAGGACTGGGGGATCTCCATGTGCTCTGACTACGATACACACAACCAAGTAGGACTAAGATCAGAGGCCAGCAACAGGGCCTGACTCCACTGACTGGGCTCCGTCAGACAGGACTCTGGGACCAGGGACAGGGACCCTAGGATCTGCGAAAGGAGGCCAAGGTGAGGCAAATTCACAAAGAAACACAGCATCACCGTACCTAAGACACGCTGCTTTTCAAGAAATAAGACTGAACAACCAAAGGAAAAACACAACTCCTGAAAATGCTTCTTCACGCACCCTCTTTCCCCAGTGCCAAGTGCTCATGACACGCTTTTAAAGGATATGATGTCATTCCCAGTTCCAGCGAGTACATCAGACTTTTAAAAAGATCTTCAGGAAGCTGCGGTATTTTCTCAGGAAAAATCTCACAGATAAATGTGATTAATTTGTAGTATTGATTACACAGAGTTGGAAACTGAAAAAGAAATATTAAATATTTAGATGTTCAATGATACCTGTTTTCATTAGTGGAATAAAGCATTAAGCATCAAGCTTCTAACTGTTTAAAACATATACAGGATACAGAAAACACAAAGACACAAATAAGATGTAAAAAACAGTTGCAATAAAACAAGTATGTTAGCAACTAATAGATCTTGTGCTGGGAACTAACAACCCTTACCCCCACCCTCAACTGCCCACACACGGAAGGTCTCTCTCTGTCCCCATTCTGTGTACACACACTCCTCAGGGTCTCTGCCCCCATTCTGTGTAGCACATGCTCCTCAGGGTCTGCCTCCCCATTCTGTGTTCGCACACACTCCTCAGGGTCTCTCCCCCATTTCTGTGTACGCACACACTCCTCAGGGTCTGCCTCCCCATTCTGTGTACACACACACTCCTCAGGGTCTGCCTCCCCATTCTGTGTACACACACTCCTCAAG